>NW_024468517.1:321428-330728 GCF_001632365.1 Laetiporus sulphureus 93-53 | reverse complement strand
AGCGGCCAAGGCCTAGCAAGGGTAGAGTGAGGACCTCACTGCTACATCGTCTACTAGGCTTGACCACACTATAAACCCTGCTAATAGTCTGCCTGGCTATTGGAGACGTTAGGTATATTTGGTATCTAAGTCTCTGTCCACATTGTGGACTAGTACATGTGAGAAAGCACACGTGGTTACGAACGTTCTAGCAGGGAACACTTTATAACATTTGGAAGAGGTTTTTCTATAGGTCAACCTGTTTAGGTTTAGAACCACTTACAAGAAGTGGGGTCTACTTGGACGCTACAGAAAAACAATTCCATCAAGTCCTCAAACAGGGGTATCCAATTCTAGGGAACTCGATGCATGTTACGGCCTCTGCACCACTTGAGAAAACAGGGAGAACCACTCTGAAGTATCCGTCACTATGGTACTTCGCCCACGGAGGGAAAAATAAGGAGAACCACTCTGAAGTAGCCATCGCTACGGTACTTCGCCAGACAAGAGATTCTCGAAGAAGTGGAACCTGGGTACTTGTTGCGGCAAGGTACCTGCTGAAGGCAGTGTCGACTTGAGCTCCATCCTCACCGAAGGTGCTGGGTACACAGAAGACGCCAGTTAAGGGCCACCGAAAGAAGGCACCCAGACCTTGCTGAGGCCAGTTTTCAATCGAGAAAATGTGGATAGGAAGGACGATTGCTTATAGGACACCAAGCAGAGGAAATCAAAAGCCAGAATGACCAAGCGCTCAAACGGGAGTAGGCAGGAGTTCGAAGTGACTAGCTGGGCACTTTAAAAAGCGAGCACAGGATATCTGAGGTCTAGAAAAGAAGACTAGGACTCCGACTGGTTAACGCTACCAGGCAAATCAAAAGGCATACAAGATTGGTTAAGGGCCACCAAAGATCAAAAGGCAGGAGTGCGGAGTTTTTGTTACAGGAACAAACTCAAGCACTAGTGATTACTCGTGTGGTAATCTAGAAGAGAAGCCCTCATCTGAGGCACACATTGAAAACGTGCTAAAGCCCTTCCCAGGGAAGGCAATCAAGGAATCTTAGGACAAGACAAGATTCAAAACGAGTGCTCCATGGGAACACGACCAAGTATCTGAGGAAGATACACCAGAAACACGACCGGTGACTTCTGACGAAGAAGTACCACCATTTACGCTCAGTGACGCCACCACAGAGGAGTTAACAGACCTCTACGACAAAAAGTCGACAGAAGCGGTTCAACTTCGACTTCAATTCAGGCTAGGACGAGCCTACGAACCAACAGATCACCCGAGGCTAGAGCAGCTCGAGAGTGAGACCAAAGAAATAAGACAAGTTCTTCGTGGAAGGGAAAGCTTTGATAAAGAATCTCTACGAACCTTTGACGAAGCAACAGAACTTCCACGAGGAGAAGCAATCCAAGTTGAATGACAGGAAGGGCATTCACAAGAAATCAGTGAATTACAGCCAGTTAATTCTCTCGGAACAAAAGCAGTTCCACTCGAGAGATCTATCTCGGACAGCACTACTCGACCAAATTCTCCAGGAATCACACATCTCAGAAGGGACCAGCCACCCCACCTACCCAACACACCTGGAATCACATGTTCGGTTTCAACTGGATCAAGATCAACTGGTAGCTTCCAGTTCTCAGGAAGTATGGCCACACATGCACGATACAACCCGGCTCTCAGACCACCAGTCCATCCTGGAACTTGCACCGATGTCATCTGAAATGAGTACCAACAAGCAGTGGGACTCTATGCACAATATCAGGGAGCAATCCCCAAGCAGCCAGCGGTGCGGGAAAAGAAGATGGGAAAAATTAAGGAGTTTAAGGGAGACAAGCGAGAATATGCATCGTTTCTCTGAAATGTGGAACGATACCTACAGGCAAACACGGGAGTCTACAATGATGACTTCAGTAAAATTGCCTTCATCCTCTCTCAAATCGACTCCTCATCCACAGCAGGAAAGTGGGCTGAGTCATGGGAAGCCAACCAAATGGCAAAACATAGCAATCTTGGGATGTACCAAGATTTCAAAATGATGCTTACTGAAAAATATGGAGGCATCGCAACCAAGGACCAAGCTTGGCAAGTACTTCTCGAAGGGAAGTACAAGCAAGACAAGCAAACCGTCGACGAGTACATCGGAAATCTCGATATCCTCTACCGATATGCTGAAATCGACGACGAATATGCCAAGCTCATCCACTTCAAACGAGGCCTTAATGAGAAACTTGCAGAAAAAGTCTTCATCACGGAAAGTCTGCCAACGACCTATGCAGCAGCATGTAAGGCCGCAAGAAAGGTCACGGACCTCCAGGACATTCATAGCAGAAAGACAAACATCTTCAAGTTCATCTCAGGCTCTTCAGGAAGCGGAAGAAGGACGGAGAAGGACCCTGACGTCATGGACATTGACCAGATCTCCCCAGAAACCCATCAGAAACATTCTGTGGTGGACTCTGTTACAACTGCAGAAAGTCAGGACACGTCGCTGCACAATGCACGAGTCCAGAATATGATCCGGCACCAGATCACTCAGGAAAGACAACTTCATATGCCAAGACCAAGACACCCAATTCCAGGATGAAGAAATACTCCGGATCTGGCAGACGAAGAAAGACTTCCAAGCCGACTAAATCTTACTCCAAGGGAATGGAGAAGAAACGATGACGAGTAAAGAGGGTCAAGGAAAGTGACTCTGAGGATAACTCAGAAGAGTCGGAACAGGAAGAATCGGAATCTTCATCATTGGAAGAATCAGATTCTGAATCATCAGACTCTGAAGAAGTATCCGAACAAGAAACGGTTGTTCACAGGGTACGAAGAACTCGTTCTGTGAAAACCAAAACAGTTCGTAAAATCAGGCAAACCAAGGATGAATCCAGCGACTCAGAAGAAGAGTCATATGTGGTTCGAAGATTCATCCCCAAAGAAGAACTTGCCAGAATACGATGGGAAGATGCACTCAAAATGCGAGGAGACCATATTAAGAAACACAACATGACGATGCCCCATCTCGACGATCTTCTGGAATTCAGAGACAATCCAGACAGATATGAATATGCATGCCAATATCCACCACTCATGGAAAAAGACGATCCAGAGGGTTTTGGAATTGGGTGCGCGTTGGGATCTCGTGGCACCCAGATAAAGAAACGGTCCCCGAGGAAGTAATCATACGAGGCGATATCAAATGAGGAAGCGAAATATACCTCAATATCGTCTTCCAAGATTACGACGGCACAAGAACCCGAAGTATTCCAGCAAGAGCCCTAGTCGATTCTGGAGCAAAAGGAATGTTCATCAATGAATCGTTTGCGAAGAAAGCAGGACTCCATCTTCTCAAATCGCAGAAGGAAGTCAAGATTCACAGTGTTGATGGAAGCCCCATCAACTCTACAAACCAACGATTCAAAGGAACTGTTTGTGCAGGAACGTACGAATGGAATGATGACTTCCTTGTCATCGACTTAGGAAAAGAAGACGTGATCATTGGCAATAAGTGGCTTCATGATCACAACCCAATTATCAATTGGCAAACAGGTGAAGTCAAGGTCCGTCAATATGTAGAAGATGTACCAGACGAGGAACCATGGCCTTTTAAAAACAGAGACACTGTTCGTCTTCCAATCACCAAAAAGGAGAAAGCCAAAGCCAAGCGAACCTTGAGAAGGATCGACTGGTCTGATGTCGATCCCACACCAGATGAAGCAGGAACTGTTGATTCAGACCTCTTGCTTGCATACATAAAAGGAGCACCATACTTGGAGGATCAGGAAATAGGAGAAAAAGAAGCTATTTTCGCCTATCAACATGATACTGGCATACTCCAAGAAGTTACGTTCGAAGAAAAAGAACGTCGCTCGGCAGGAGAAAGGAAGATGCAGTATCTCGCACTGTGACAAATGAATGCCCCCAAAGATCCCCATCGAACAAGAAAGAAAGATGGAATCTTATGGAAGGCATCAAACAAAGCACAGGAACTCACACAAAAGAAAGCACTCAAGGAGAAGAAGAATTCCAAGAAGAAAGTGACAATACCATCATATCTTCTCAAATACAAGCAGATTTTCGAAGAAAAGGCATCAGAACGGTTACCACCGCATAGATCTTACGATCACAACATAAATTTCAAGCCGGATTTTGTTCCTAAACGAGGAAAGGTCTATAATCTATCAAAGCCGGAAGAAGAAGCTATGAATGCCTTTATCAACGAAAACCTTGTGAAAGGATATATTCATCCTTCACAATCTGTGATGGCATCACCTTTCTTCTTTGTAGGAAAGAAAGACGGTGGGCTACATCCATGTCAGGACTACCGCTATGCGAATGAAGGAACAATCAAGGATGCCTATCCACTCCCACTCATATTGGACCTAATGGATCGACTCTGCCATGCCAAGTATTTCGTGAAGCTTGACATTCGTGGAGCATACACCAATGTCTGAATTCATCAAGAAGATGAGTGGAAGGCTGCCTTCATCACCAAGCATGGATTGTTCGAACCCACGGTCATGTTCTTCGGAATGTGCAATGCACCAGCAACCTTTCAGCGAATGATGAACGAAATATTCACAGAAGAAATCGCCGAAGGATGGCTACTATGCTATCTGGATGACATCCTCATCCTTGCCGAAAGCGAAAAGGAGTTGGAAAAGAAGCTTGAATGAGTCTTTAAGAAAATGGTCGACAATGACCTCTATCTCAAACTGGAGAAATGCATGTTCAAGACTACATGCACTGACTTCCTAGGACTGGTTCCCCTCCCAGGATGACTTTAGATGGATCCAGCAAAAGTCAATGGGATCATCAAATGGGAAGCCCCAACTGGCGTAAAAGGAGTGCGAGCATTTCTAGGATTCGCCAACTTCTATCGAAAATTCATCTGGAACTATTCTGAAATTGCAAGACCCTTAATTGATCTTACCAAGACCAAGGGCGGGAATGTGTTCCATTGGACAAGCAAAGAACAAGCTGCTTTTGACTATCTCAAAAACGAGTTCGGCAAGGCACCAATACTGGTCATGCCAGATAAAGACAAGTCTTTTGTCATTGAAACTGATGCATTGGACTTCGCTACAGGAGCAGTCCTTATGCAGAAGGACAATAATGGTGATCTCCATGCCTGTGCATACTATTCCAAGTCGCTCTCCGACCCAGAATGAAATTATCAAATCTATGATAAGGAGCTTCTAGGAATCATCTGCGCACTTAAAGAATGGAGACACTATCTCGACGGCACAAAAGAGCCATTCCTCATATGTACAGATCACAAGAATCTGACGTACTTCAGGCAACTGCAGGATTTGAACCCAAGACAGCAAAGGTGGCAACTCTTCCTGTCTATGTTCAACTACAAGATTGTCCATATGCCAGGACGACAAATGGTGCAAGCGGATGTGCTTTCACAGTTGTCCGAATTAGACAATCGACAGGATAACAAGTCACCTGCAATCCTGCTACCCGACGATCTCTTTATTGGTGCTATCGATACAGATATGGCGGAACAAATCTGACAAGCGCTAACAAAAGACCTGTCAGTACTTGCGTACAAGGACGGCCTAATGGAAGAACTTCCAGTTTCTCGAGGAATGACCAAGGATGACATCAAGGATGCTGACAATGAGTTAATCACCATCCATGGACGCGTATATATCCCAAACAATACTGCCTTGAAGAAGGAACTTGTTCGGCGATATCATGAGGCCACTCCCCATGGTCATCTGGGAATCTGGATTACGCACCAACTAGTGCGTAAAGACTTCTGTTGGCCAGGAATGTATCGCTTCATTCAAAGTTATGTCAATGGATGTGCCACATGTCAGCAATCCAAAGCTGTTCAAAACCAGGTTAAAGTTCCACTACAGCCTATCGGTCCTTCGTCCAATGCGCTACCTTTCAAGCAGGTTAGCGTGGATTTTATTACAGATCTACCGAAAAGCGAAGGCTTTGATTCAATAATGGTCATGGTAGACCATGGGCTTAGTAAGGGGGTAATTCTATGTCCCTGCAAGAAGACGATCATGGCTTCGGAAACTGCCAAATTATTCAGACGACAAGTTTGGAAACGCTTTGGGCTACCCGACAAGATCATCTCTGACCGTGGAACACAATTCGCATCCAAAGTCTTCCAAGCACTGTGCACTGCCCTCAAGATCAAGTCGGCTATGAGCACAGCCTATCATCCACAGACGGATGGTGAAACGAAACGAATGAATCAAGAATTGGAAACATATCTTCGAATGTATTGTGCCGAGCAACTGCATTGATGGAATCAATTCCTATCTGAAGCAGAGTTCACGCACAATCTCCATACTCATTCAATAATGAAGAAGTCACCATTTGAAATATGGTATGGCTACGAACCCTGAGGAATGCCAGAACTGTTTCCTCAGGACGAGATTCCCGACGTAGATACAAGACTCAAACTTCTCAGCATGATCTGCAAGGAGGCCACAGAAGGAATCATCAAGGCAAAAGCCCATGTATCTGCCAGGATCAAAGGAGGATCTCCGACGTTCAAGAAAGGAGACAAGGTTTGGCTGGAAGCCATCAATTTGAAAAGGCCTTATAAATCGAACAAGCTAGCACCGAAGCGAGAAGGACCATTCAGGATCAAGGAGGTTCTGGAACCACTCTCGTTCAAGTTAGACCTTCCTATGACATGGAAGATCCATCTGGTGTTCCATGCTGCATTGCTCATGCCGTATCGGCAGACCAGTACACATGGGGAAAGTTATTCAACACCGTCTCTGGATCTTATCGAAGGAGAGGAAGAATTTGAAATTGAGTCTATAATTGGACACTGACTATGGTGCAGCAAGAATGAATATCTGGTAAAATGGGCTGGATATCCACTCAGCGAAAGGTCGTGGGTAAAAGAGACAGAAATGGGCAATGCAGGAGAGCTGCTGAACAAGTATAAAAAGGAGCACAACTTGGCCTGAACCCTCAGTCCATGCCCCAATGCCCGTGCAACATCCCGAGTTTCTCGAATCTGCTATCACCACTTTTACCCATCTTATCAAAGTTCTCAAAGACGTCGAATCCCACTCCTCCCACGACCATCGCTACCAGGTCTTCCAACAACTCGGAGTCTATCTCGCTATCAGAGGGGCTGGATTCGCCATCGAGGATCTTGCTGACTTCGACCATACCAACGTTGAGTTCAACATGACCCATCCAAACCATGATGGACCATCTCATCCAGAGAGCGGACGACGTCCACGAAGTCCACCTCCTGGATGACTTCAGGTCAACTCGATGACAGCCATATCTAACCCCTCACCCCAGCAGGCTAATCAGAATTCTGTACCCATTTCCATTCCAAATGGACAAGCCGAAGGTAACACTAGAGGACGACGTCAATATCGACCTAGATGGAACATGGGAAACATTCATGAGAATGAATTACCCAATGTACCTAATGGAGGAACTCCACCTGCCCCTGCTAGAGCCAGATTGACGTCAGACTATCCTAACAGCCATCTACGCCGGGCTTCCAGTGGGAATCCTCCCACCATCGTACACTCTAGATCATCCGCTACACTTTGATATCTTACCGGCAGCACTCTCATTCACTCTGGATGTATTCAGTGTCATACACAGTACCGTATCAAGGACAATAACAAGGACAATAACAATACCAGTGGAAGAACGTACGGGAATGGCGAACATTCACATCACGGACTGATATGAAGAAGAGGAACAGCTGCTCGAAGGTATAAGTAGCGGCCCTCCTTTCCCTCTACTGGACCATCACCTCCTTCTACTTGAGTGGGAACTCTACGAGGAAATCTACCCTTGGGATAAAGAGAATCGTCCTGCTCTACCACCTCCACCCATGTTGCTTAACATCCGTGTCACCACCACCGTCACTCACCACACATCAGAGCCAGGATTACTCCTCGACAGCGATGGAGATGAACTCCCGCTTCTAAACAACCTTAGTGATGAAGCACTGGCCGACTCATGGAGGAGTGCACAGTGGGGAGATGATGAAGATGAGACAGGTCATTGGATGATGGGAGGGTCTTGGATGACAGGGAGAGCTTGGAGAGAAGATGATGAACAGGCAAGGAATGCCAACGATGAACGACCCGGCTACCCCCACCATAATGGTGCCACCTACCCCTACAATGACCCACCTGAGGACAGATCACAACCTGCACCAGCTGACACCATCAAGGAGCAGATAAGGTATGCTCGAGTGATCAAGTCTTTGAGCAACCCAGCGGCAGGACAGGTATCGCTCATCGCCCCAGATGTAGCATCACCCTATGATGTCTTCATCGCCACACCACTAACATTCCTCATAGAATGCGATGGTCATCATCTCTACATCCATCGTACGGGCACGCGCGACTTTGCCACCTTCCACGCCTTCGTCTTTACTTGGGACAATCAGAAGGTCACCTGGCACCTCTACTCGGAAGACTCACCTCATCGTGTCTTCAGTCAATGGGTCGCTCTTCTTTATCCGCCACCCATCCCAGGCATGCACAACTGGCATCCAACACCCAACCGGATGTGCATCATCAGTGTTCGCTTCGCGGGCAAGGAAGAAGGCGTCGAGCAATATGAGGTCGAACTATTCAGGACGTTCTCTGATCAAGTCCACTATGGAGATGCCAAGACACCTCGTAAGTTCGTGCCGGTCATCTTCCAACCCCTCGTTGCCATGATTGAGCAGCCTGGATGGCTTACTGATGGTGTCGAAGCACTAAAGGTGGTCCTCTATGAAGATGGATCCATCTCGCACTGGGCACCTACCGAGTTCCATCCTCAGCCCCAAGAGGATCTCGATGATGGCTGGGAGGTCGTACCCCACACTACCATCCCAGTCTATAACCATGTAGGTGTTCGTGGGGGACATTGATGGGCTAGTTTGGTGAGTTGTCGTCAAGGGTCTTGCCGATTGGAAGGGGGAGCTTGTGTTACAGTTTCAGCGCTTCATGGTCATGTGACAGTTTACGTTGCACATGATACTTACTATTTATGATTCATAGGTCTTGTGGACATATTCTAGGGTTAGCAGTTTTCGTTTCTACGATTTACTCACTCAGGTTATGCAAACCAGACCTTCGTGTTTCAGGTTTCTATTTCACCTGTACTAACATTAGCTCACCAATTACTTGGCTTGCAGCGGTTAGTATTTGTCTCGGTCTATTTCATTACTCTATGAATAGCTGTAGGAGACCCCTTGTACTAGTATCCCAAACTATAGGTCTGCGACTATATAAAGGGGCAGAGCAGCAGCTGGAAGATAACCTCTTCCACCTGTGACTCTGAACGTTCTCAGTTCTAGAACCCTC
>NW_024468517.1:183132-321323 GCF_001632365.1 Laetiporus sulphureus 93-53 | reverse complement strand
GCCAAGGCCTAGCAAGGGTAGAGTGAGGACCTCACTGCTACATCGTCTACTAGGCTTGACCACACTATAAACCCTGCTAATAGTCTGCCTGACTATTGGAGACGTTAGGTATATTTGGTATCTAAGTTTCTGTCCACGTTGTGGACTAGTACATGTGAGAAAGCACACGTGGTTCTGAATGTTCTAGCAGGGAATGCTTCATAACAGATTGTCCGGTGGCAGTTCAATTGTCAGGCAGACAATGCTGAAGCCATCTGAATTTTTAGGTGAACTGGAGATGACACCTTCACTGTAGATCATGGAGTTTGTATGTCACAGTATTTCTTCACCACATGTCCTCACATGACATTTCACATGCCACAAAGGCATCACGTGCTTCACCTAGGATTTCACACCACAGACACGTAGCAATCAGGTGATAGTCCACATCACATGTTTAGATCTGGATCCTCGGATGATAGTTTCAGATCAGTCTATTCTAGGATACAATAGCGACACCCGTTTGGAAACAAAGGGATCAAGGACTATTGTTGAGGATCATCTTAGCAATCTGCTAATAGTTTAGCCATTGCCATGATGGAAACGGTCATTTCACCATTGTTACCAATTAAGACCGGTCTCCTCACTTATTGTTCTAGTTTAGGATAGATCATCCCACCTATTGTTCCACATATAGTATAGTTGCCTAGATATGAAGATAGCCAATCATCTATTTGGTAGTAGTGGTATGATGAAGGTTATGTAATTAGGCTCCTGTATGTGTATATAAGACCAATCATGTAGAGAACAAAACCTCAGATTGTTTCTCCTCATCTACCATAGTAGCCACTCTACTGAGCCTAACCAGCTCCATTATATTTCTCATCACCTTTCCTGTGTGCTCCTCATCAGTGAGTCACTTTTGGCTCAGGCAGCCAGCTAGGGTTCTGGGAAACAGGGCAGCACAGCACGTGACTGTCCTTTTTTGGTCTCTTGGATCTTGTGCCCAGCTAGCGCTGTGACATTAGAAACAATCTGACATTTTCTGCACCCCTGCTTAGTGTTTAACACAAGTGGCTGCATATTTTCAGTGCAAGCAATTTCAGCCATAGCATGCAGCTTTTTTGACACACATTCCAATCTGATATCTATCAGGCATGAGCCTCAGCAAGACTCTGAGGAGTCCAAGGCAGCCAAGTGCAAGGCCACACCTAGGATTGACCCCGACGCTCACTACAAGCATCAAGAAACCAACAAGAAGAATGGAAGGCTCCTCACACTTGCATTTTTAGGCATATCCTCCACAGACATACAGCTGCAGCAGCAAGGGTTGTAGACACCACACACATCATACAGCACAGAATCATCTATCAGCCTTGTAGTCACACCCCGCCACTCGAACACTACAAGCCGAAACGAGGATGTCTCACCATCGGTGATCGCAAGCCAGCACCACCTTCAGAACTCATCACATCCAATGCCGTTCCTCCCCCCATCGTCGCTCCAAAGCCAATTTGGCCCCTCCTAAACTTTGTAAAGAACAACACAGTTACTTGACCCATTCATCTGCTCTCACCCAGAGTCAGGCCAATACTACACCTTAGGACACTTATCAAACAAGTAGACGCCACATGCTTCAGGCTCTAGCCTATACTTGTCACATTTGCATACTGTCTCAAGGACAACCAGCATGGTCCACTCCACATTCTAGCATCTAAGCTAGACAAGGTCTGTGCAGACCTACACACCAGGACATGCTTATACACATTCATCGAGAAACAAGTTATCAACACAGTTTGCTTGGAGATAGGAAGCGTTAGCTTCAAGCAGATAGGAAAGAAAGAAAGGCTACAGGAAATAGTCAAGGCATTGATTGGTATCCAGAAGAAGAGATACCTGGAGTTTTTGTATTAAGATATTTTTGTATGCCCCACTATCAAGCCAATTTCGTGTTCAGAAATTACATCATCGAACACCACATCACAGACCTCGAGCATCACCTTGTGTGCACAGCATACTTTATCTATCGACTGCTTTTGTCCCACTCGTCCCTCATACTCTATCATTACCTAGTAAGAGTCGAGAGACTTGTTACCTTACATGCACCCTTTTGCCTCATCTAGACTGACTTCAGAATCATCAATCCAGTCCACGATTGGGCAGAAAAACTATACTGGGAACACTTAGCCCAGTTATATCAGAGGGACGAAGAAGCCTTCTGCTCACTGTGGTATGACACATACCCCAAACAGCTACATCTCTGACTGACAAGACTCGAAAGAGGAGACACCACATCATCGAACTAGCACTGCTATCAGGTGCAAACAACACCCTCTAAGACAATGTTCAACCTCGGTCACACTGGAATGTCTACGTTCAGACAACAGATGCAGGACATACTTCATCCAAATATTGAAACACACGACAGAAGCACACCACGTGCTTCACAATGCAACTCACCTGAGCCTGCAATAGGACCACAGGACTCTGCATCGCAAGTCAGAGGACCCGAATCCCCAACACCATCATTATTACCTGCCTATGTCCCTCCCACATGGGAGTTTGAGGGACACCAATTTGAGCATCTAGAAGATGCACTCAGGCAATCCACCCCCAGTGAAGTTCCAGATCACATCCGTGAATGGATCATAGTCGCCATAAAGCTCATGGTCGACACCGAAGTCAAGAAGGTCAACAATGTGCTCAGCAACAAAATGTATGAGCACAAAAGAGCCTTCGACTCAGTGATCCAGTCAAACTGAAGTGAGCACTGATTAAAAGAAGCAGTACTTCAAATGAAAATCAGAAAGCTCAATGACAAGGTCCAAGTGCAAGATGCGCACATGGCAGTACTCAACGATGAACTCACGGGAAGCCAGGGAGCCATGTTGGACATGGGCAAGGAAATGATGATATCCAAGGCTGAAAACACCAAGTTACGACATGAGTTAGCTTCATTAAAAGCAAGCGGCATCATAGTGATGCAAGGTCACACTACCGGTCAAAGTTACAAACCCCGCATCAAGATTGCTGAATCCCCCCACTACTCAGGAAAGGGCAGCCTCGAGGATTGGCTCCAACAACTCAGAATATGGATGCAGTGGAATGAGATAAATAAAGACAAACACAAGATCACCACAGCACTGCTACACCTAGAAGGCGATGCCTTCACGTACATGTCTGAGTACACAACAAGGGCAGCAGCACGCCAATCACTTGGCATCTGGTCGGACTTCATCGATATCCTCAAAGGTAACTACAGGACTTTGGACCTGGACAAGGATGTGCAGCAGCATTTGAAGGAGATCTGCAATAAGACGTATTCCACTATAGAATCCTTTGCAGAAAAGTTCCAGCAATGGGCCACCAAGACCAACTTGAGCCACACAGCACTTATCGGCTACATCGCAGAACACAGATTCAAGGACATGCATCAAGCAATGGTGACACGAGACAGCCTAGGTATCGCTGACCCAGTCACTTGGCCGGAGTATCTCGACCTATGCCTCCAGTTGGAATTGAAGTTCAGGGCTGACAAGGCAGGACAACCTGAAACCACAACCACCTCATTGGCACCTCATCCCAAGAAAGATCCTGATGCAATGATGGTAGACAACCTCACAGTGCTCACCAGGGAGCAGGAAATCTGGCTGGAAAAGAAGTTGTGCATAAAATGTGATAAATACCCATTCAAATGCAGCCAACGTTGCCTGAAACCGAAGTACAAAGGCAAATTCGAGATGCCTAAATGGTCCACAACAGCCAGAGCCATAACAACACCAGCAGCATCATCCAGTACTGATAGCGTGATGTCAAGTAGAATGCAGTATGAGCCTTCCTTGCCAATTACAACAGCAAGGATACAGAGAAGGACCTGAAACTAGAGCCAGCAGTAGAAGCAGCTCAAATCACAGAAGTAGAACATGAAGAGGATTTTCTCCGACGGATTCTCTGAGGTCTGACCAGAGTCTCCACATATCATGTAATAGTACCGGTTTTGAATCACATGTACCAGTATCAGATTTTTTATACATTGCATCTACTGGTTCATCAAAACATGCTATTGATTTACCTGTTCACCTCAAACAGGGAAACTGGGAAGTCCAGACTGAGGCGCTCCTTGATTCAGGAACATATTCTTGTTACATCAACCCATGGCTGATTGATCGGTTAGGTTTTGCTATGATCTCACTTGAACAAGAAATCAGGGTTTACAACACAGATGCATCACACAACAAGGGTGGAATTATTAAGAATAGGGTTCTTCTTACACTTACCATCAGAAACCACACCAGCAGACAAAACCTATTGGTTACTGATGTCAGTCACAAAGACCTCATACGTGGCATGAGCTTCCTTAAGGAGCACAATCCTGAAGTGGATAGGGGAAAGCTTACAGTCGAGTCCACCTGTTGCCCACACAAATGCATATCCTCACATATAGCAGTCCAGAAGGAGGACCTGGAAGACAAAAACATCCCCCACATCGAAGATTTGATGGAGTTTGTCAGTTCTCAGGAGTTAGGTGACAACTGGAATGACATGGACAGCTTCATCAAATGGGTATCATTATCAGAAGACCCAGATGCACAAGCCATAGCATCTATGATTATAGGTCTTGATACCAAGAGGTGTCAGGATAGAACACTGCAGAAAGGAGAACAGGACAAAGACTACTGGTCAGCCTATGTCCTCAAACACTTCCATGAGTATGGCAATGTGTTCTCCAAGAAGCAGTTAGAATGAATGCCCACCTGAAAACTGTACGATCATCCAATCGAACTGGTCTCAGGAGCATTGTTACCACACCTGGCAAAGCTATATCCTATGAACCTACAGGAAAGGATTTCGCTTGATATATGAATCAATCAAGAATTGGTCGAAGGCTATATTAAGAGATCAAAAAGTCCAACAGCAGCTCCTGTCTTCTTTGTCAAAAAGAAAGATGGATCCTTACAGCTAGTCCAGGACTACAGGAACCTCAATGCAGTAACTAAGAAGAACAAGTTTCCAATCCCACACATTTCGGACCTCATTGACAGATGCTCACAAGCCAGTATTTTCACTAAGCTTGACCTGAGATGGGGGTTCAACAACATAAGGGTCAGGGAAGGGGATGAAGAGAAAGCCACATTTATCACACACCGTGTATAGACTGACTCCAATAGAGAAGGCAATGCAGCACAAAAAATGATGGAAACACAAGGAGATGCTCAATCAGGTGCTGAACGAAGCACGTGAAAAGCTCTGGAAGCATGCCATTGCACTGAAGGAGTGCTTCCAGGACCACTCTGTCGAGTACTACTACCGCCTTATTATGCAACACCCTCACAAGACTCCCAACCTCCGCAAAGTCAATCGTTGGAACACGTTTCAGCACCGTGAAGTCCGCCATCGTAATGAAGGTAAGTCTTACCTCTTTGTTCAGTGAAACTGATATCATCGTCAGCATGTTATCAGCTCTTTCAGCAGGTGCCCCCAGATGCAAAGCATCTGATATCATGGGTGACCTCACATCAATGTGGAACATGATGTCGAAAGAGGAACAAATTGCGACAACGGAAGACGATGTGAAGAACTGTCACAGATTTTCACCACAAAGTCCGCACGTGACTTTTTTCACGCCACAGATCACATGCTTCACCAATATCTCACACCACTCAGCCACAGACGTGACGCGTAGAGATCAGGTGATAGTCCACATCACATGTTATGGTCCAGACTTGTGGATGATATGGTCGGACCTGCCATTCCAGAATACAATAGAGGCACCCATTTGGGAACAATGGGAACAAGGACTATTGTTAATACATCGGCCTTCCGCTTCCTATTAGTTTAGCCAGAAGCCTAGATAGGTACGATGTTCACACTGGAGAACAAAAGGGAAACCAAGATAGGCATGATGTGCACATGCATTACTGTGGCAACCATCGATCTTCCCACTTATTGTTCTACTTCCGGACATCCTATTGTTTCATGTATGGCCATTAGCTTATACCCGTAGACAGGTAGCTTAGGTAAGATAGCCCGCTGTACATGTATATAAGACCAGCCATGTAGAGGACAAAACTTCAGATTGTTTCTCCTCGTCTACTACCATAGCACTCTACTGAGCTCACTAGCTCCACCATATATCTCTTACCCCATTCCTGCATCTGCCACCTCGACCAGTAAGTCTTAGGCTCTTGCGCCACAATTGGGATCAGGGGGATCAGGGCTGCACGTTCCACGTGACTGCCCTTTTTTGGTCTTTTTGATCTCTTGTCCAGTGTGACCGTGACATTAGAAACAATCTGACATTTTCTGCACCTCTGCTTAGTGTCTAACACAAGTGACCATGTATTTTCAGCGCAAGCAGTTTCAGCCGTAGTGTGCGGCTTTTTTTGACAAACATTCCAATCCGATCTCTACCCGGCGTGAGCCTCAGCAAGACTCTGAGCTGCCCAAGGCACCAAAGCACAAGGCCACTCCCAGGATTGACCTCGACACTCACTACAAGCGTCAGAAAACCAACAAGGAGTGTGAAAGGCTCCTCACTCTCGTGTCACTAGGTGCATCGTCCACAGACAGGCAGTGAGCAGCAGCTAGGGTTGTAGATACCACACACATCATAAAGCACGGAATCATCCGCAGGCCACAGATCGCATCCCACCACTCGAACGCTACAAGCCCAGAAAGGGATGTCTTACCACTGGTAGTCGCAAGCCGGCACCACCCCCAGAGCTTATCACCTCCAACGCAGTTCCTCCCCCCATCATTGCTCCCATCCCAACTCGTCCCCTACCCAACTTCATAAAGACAAACACCATTGCACATCCCATCTGCCCACTCTCTTCCAGAGTCAGGCCAACGATCCACATCGAGACCCTTACGAAGCAGGTAGATGCTACCTGCTTCAGGCTCCAACCTATATTAGGAGTGTTCTCATATCGTCTCAAGGACGAGCACCAAGGACCCATTTTTAGCCTCACCACAGAACTCGATAAGGTCTGCGTTGACCTACATACAGGGATGTGCACATATACATTCATCGAGAAGCAGGTTATCAATAAGGTCTGTCTGGAGATGGGAGGAATCAGTTTCAAGCAGATAGGAAAGGAAGAAAGGCTGCAGGAAATCACCAAAGCTCTGGTCTCTATCTCGAAAGTGAGATACTTGCACTTTTTATATTATTTTACATGTCTTTATATCACAATGGAGGGAGCCGATCATGCGTACGCATCCACGTTCAGGCAAAGAATGGATGATATTCTTCACACAAACATCGAGTCAGCACACGACGGCAGTACCCCACGCACTTCACAGCACAATTTGCCTGAACCTGTGCTAGGGCCACAGGATTCTGCATCGCAAGTCAGAGGACCATCATCCTCGACACCATCACTCGTACCCACCTATGTTTCACCCATCTGGGAGTTTGATGAACACCAATTTGAGCACCTAGAAGATGCTCTCAGACAGTCTGCTCCCGGAGAAGTGCCGGACCACATTCGCGAATGGGTCATTGTCGCAATGAAGCTCACGGTCACTACTGAAATCGCCAAGGTCTACAATGTGCTCAGAAACAAGTTGTACGAGCACAAGAAAGCCTTCGAATCATTAATCCAAAACAACAAGAGCGAACACCAGCTCAAGGAGGCAGTTCTCCAGACAGAGATCGGGAAGCTCAAGGATAGGATCCTCGTGCAAGATGCGCATATGACGGTTTTAAATGATGAGCTCACAGGAACACAGGTGGCAATGCTTGACACCGGCAAAGAAATAATGGAAATCAAGTCAGCTAACGTCAAGCTGTGGCATGAGCTAGCTTCGCTCAAAGCAAGCGGCATCACTGTGACGCAAGGTCAAACACCTGGCACGGTCCAATCACACAAGCCCCGCATCAAAATTGCTGAACCTCCACACTACTCGGGCAAAGGAAGTCTGAAGGACTGGCTCCAACAACTTGGCATATGGATGCAGTGGAATGAGATCAACGACGACGAGCACAAAATAACCACGGCCCTGCTGCACTTGGAAGGTGGCGCATTCACATATATGTCTGAATACGCAACAAGGGCAGTGGCATGGCAGGCACTTGGCACATGGGAAGACTTTGTCGACATTCTCAAGGTGAATTACAGGACCCTCGACCCGGATAAGGATGTGCAGCAGCATTTGAAGGAGATCTGCAGCAAGACGTATCCCACGATGGTATCCTTCGCAAAACAGTTCTGTCAATGGGCCACTAAGACCAACTTAGGGCACACTGCACTCATCAGTTACATTGCTGAACATCGAAGCAAGGACGTACGCAAGGCAATGGTCACACGAGACAGTCTAGAAATTTCTGACCCCATCACATGGCCGGAATATCTCGACCTATGCCTGCAGTTGGAGTCCAAGTTCAGAGCTGACAAGGCAGGCCAACGCAGAACTACAATGACATTCTCATCGACACCATGAGCCCTGAAGGACACCAAGGCAATGGTTGTGGATCGAGTATCCACCCTCACCAAAGAGCAAGAAGGATGGCTGGAAAAGAAGTTGTGCGTACGATGTGGGAAACACCCCTTCATATTTAAACAGCGTTGCCCAGACCCCAAGTACAAAGGCAAATTTGAAATGCCAAAGCGGGGCCAAGCTACAAGGGCAATTTCTTCAATGGACACAAATTCCAGCATCTCTGACGACAGCAAGGCGAGATACGAAGCGGTCCGTGCTTTCATTGCCAGCTATGACGTGAAGGGAAAGGAAAAGGAGGCAGAACCGGAACCAGCTGTCGAAGCGGCTAGGATCACGGAGGTAGAAGATGATGAGGATTTTCTTCGGCGGGTTCTCTGAGGTCTGGCCAGAGTTCTCATAGACACTGTAATAGTACCTACTCGCTCTCGCATGTACCAGTATCAAGTTTTTTATACATTGCATCTACTGGTTCATCAAAACATGCGATCGATTTACCTGTTCACCTCAAACAGGGAGTAAGGGAAGTCCAGACTGAGGCGCTCCTCGATTCAGGAGCATATTCTTGTTACATCAATCCATGGCTGGTTGATCAACTCAATCTCGCTACGATCTCACTTGAGAAGGAGATCAGGGTTTATAACACAGATGCATCCCACAACAAGGGTGGAACCATTACGAAAAGGGTTCTTCTAAGTATAACCATCGGAAACCACACAAGCAGGCAAAGCCTTTTGGTCACCGATATAGGACATAAAGACATTATACTAGGCATGAGTTTCCTCAAGGAGCATAATCCCGAAGTGGATTGGGGAAAACTCACAGTCAATTTCACCCGGTGCCCACAAAGATGTGCACCCTCACAGGTAGCAATCCAGGAGGAGGACCTGGAAGACACAAACATCCTCCACATCGAAGACCTGATGGAGTTCGTCACCTCCCAGGAGTTAGGTGACAACTGGAATGACATGGACAGCTTCATCAGATGGGTGTCATTATCAGAAGACCCTGATGCACAAGCCATAGCATCACCCATTATGGGCCTTGACACCAAGAAGAATCAGGATAGAGTGCCACAAAAAGGAGAACAGGACAAAGACTACTGGTCAGCCTATGTCCCCAACACTTCCATGAGTATGGCAATGTGTTCTCTAAGAAGCAGTCGGAACGAATGCCCACAAGAAAGCTCTACGATCATCCAATCGAACTTGTTCCAGAGGCATTGTTACCACGCCAGCAAAGTTATATCCTATGAACCTACAGGAAAGAAATTCGCTCGACACGTGGATAGACCAAGAGTTGGCCAAAGGTTACATCAAAAGATCAAGAAGTCCAACCGCAGCACCCGTCTTCTTCGTCAAAAAGAAAGACGGATCACTGAGGCTTGTACAAGGCTACAGGAACCTCAATGCAGTCACAAAGAAGAACAAGTTCCCCATCCCACGCATTTCGGACCTCATCGACAGACTCTCATATGCTAGTATATTTATGAAGCTTGATCTGAGATGGGGGTTCAACAACATAAGGATTAGGGAGGGAGACGAAGAAAAAGCCACCTTCATCACACATTGTGGCCTCTTCGAACCCACTGTAATGTACTTCGGTTTCTGCAATGCTCCTAGCACCTTCCAAACAATGATGAATACAGTCCTCGAAGACTTGATTCACACTGAAAAGGTGGTAGTCTACCTAGACGACATCCTCATATTTATGGACGATCTCGAAGAACACCGACGACTAGTAAAAGCAGTTCTACAGTGCCTCTGGGACAATGACTTATATGCCAAACTGGAGAAATGCTTCTTTGAACAGTCCTCGATCGAGTATCTTGGCATGATCATCAGCAAGAACTCGGTACAGATGGACCCTGCTAAAGTTGAAGGTGTACTTGGCTGGCCCGCTCCTACTAAGGTCAAACAAGTACAGGCCTTTTTAGGATTCGTGAATTTCTACAGGCGATTTATAAAGGACTTTGCAAAACTCGCACGACCCTTAACACTTCTCACCTGTAAGGACGTGCCCTGGCAATGGAAGGAAGAGCAAGACCAAGCCTTCAGTGCACTCAAAATGGCGTTCATCTCAGCCCTGATCTTACAACACCCCAACGACACTGCACCATACCGTCTAGAGACAGACTCTTCAGACTACGCATCTGGTGCAGTACTCGAACAACTAGGAGAGGACAAGCTATGGCATCCAGTCGCATACTACTCTAAGTCACTCAACGAACATGAGCAGAACTACGAGATTTACGACAAAGAGATGCTTGCTATTATTCAGGCACTAGAAGAATACCGGCACTATTTAGAAGGACATCCAGAACCCATTGAGATTTGGTCAGACCATCTCAACCTTACATACTTCCGTCAGGCACAGAAATTATCCTGGTGCCAAGCATGCTGGTCATTATTCCTCACACACTTTAATTTTGTACTTAGTCACCGACCTGGAAAGACTATGCTACGTGCCGATCCTCTGTCCAGGAGGCCAGACCATGAGAGGGGGGTGGACAGCGACAATTTAAATCAAATGCTGTTAAAACCTGAAGTTTTCGCTATCAATGCGATTCGACCCGCTCACACATCTGAAGTTGATGATGCTCAACTACTGGAAAGGATTAAGAAGGCACTCACAGACGACACGATGACCAAGGATTATCGTGCGCTTTTGACTACAGGACAGCGCGAATTTGGAAAAAACCTCACAGAATGGGACTTTGAGCACGGACTGCTACTCCATCGCGGAAAGGTTTATGTCCCCAAGGATCAACAGCTATGCCTTGACCTAATAAAACTCCATCACGATACCTTACCAGCCGGACACCCCGGCAGGTTCAAGACGTTGGAGCTTATTACTCGGAATTATTGGTGGCCAGGAATGTCTGTAATGGTTAAACAATACGTACAAGGTTGTGACAGTTGTCAACGCAACAAGTACTCAAGGGAAAAACCATACAGACTATTACAACCCAATGAGGTACCAGGAGGATCATGGGAAATCATCACAGTCGATCTCATCACTCAAATTCCTCCAGCCACGGACTTTAGGGGAGAAAAGAAGATGGCAATACTTGTCGTCGTAGACAGACTCATGAAGCGAGCGCACTTTTATGCAACGGATGATACAGTCACGTCATCGCAAGTCGCTAACATATTTTATAATGAAGTCTTCAAACTTCATGGATTGCCGTGCCAGATTATCTCAGACAGAGGTACTCAATTTGCAAGCAAACTATTCCAGGAGTTCTGCCAGAAGCTCGGCATAAGGTCAACAATGTCTACAGCATACCATCCCCAGACAGATGGCCAGACAGAAAGGGTTAACCAGGTGTTGGAACAGTATCTCCACATGTACTGTAACCACAGGCAAAATGATTGGGTCTATTACCTGCCAATGGCAGAATTCTCATACAATAATCAGACCCATGAGTCCACCGCACTTTCCCCATTCTTCGTCGAATATGGCCGACATCCAAAAATGGCACCAGACATACACGAATCAATACATCATCCCTCTTTGGAACATCTATTTGCCCACCGCTCCGAGGCACAAGAACAGGCAAAGGCAGCATTGGAAGTTTCAGCTTCACGGATGAAATGGTATTTTGATGAGAAAAAGGGAGAAGTCCCATTCAAAGTCAGAGATCTAGTACTACTCAAGGGAAAAGACCTCCGAGTAAAAGTCAAATCCGCGAAGCTAGGCACACAAAACTTCGGACCTTATAAAGTACTTCAAAAGCTAGGCCCAGTCACATTCAAACTGGAACTGCCCAAGCAAATGAAGGTCCACCTGGTCTTCCATGCTAGCAAATTGATCATGTACCATCAAGACACAGTCACAAACTGTGAACCCCCAAAGCCCCCAGCTATAGAAATCGAAGGAGAACCAGAATTTGAAGTTGAAGAAATACTAGACTCGAAGGTCATAAGGGGAAGGGTCCAATACCTCGTCAAATGGAAAGGCTATGACCATTCCGACGATACATGGGAACCCCGAACAAATCTTACCAACGCTGATGAGCTTCTTCAAGAATTTCACCAGCAACACCCAGATGCAGCCAAAGCACCAATCAGGGTCGTCACCTTTGGTGGAAAATGCTTCGAATTATCCTTGTATGAAGTTGCACCGATCTCCACACACAGAATCAATATGTCTGACCATCCGGACGAGTTCTTCCTTTATCATAAAATGACGGACCTCGCCAAATCACTGAAAAAATCCTCAAATGAAGCAGCAGGATGGGATATTTATGCAGCAGAAATGCACGAAATCCCTCCGCATTCACGAGCTGTGGTAGGAATGGGAGTCACAATTGACCCTCCCAAACATACCTACACATGAATAGCTCCATGCAATGGACTTGCTGCATGAGGAATTGATGTGGGCGCAGGAGTCGTTGACCCTGATTACACTGGAGAACTCAAGGTCGTACTGATTAACACAACGGATTTTGTCTTTTTGGTCAAACCAGGAGACCGGATAGCCCAGATAATCTTCGAGTATTACATCGAAGGGCTTCCCTCCCGGAGTTACCAACCGTTGCGAGCAACTAGAAGGGAAAATAAAGGTTTTGGCTCCTCGGGACAATGAGCTTTGAGAGGGGGGGGTAGTGTCACAGATTTTTGCCACAAAGTCCGCACGTGACTTTTCTCACGCCACAGATCACGTGCTTCACCAATATCTCATGCCACTCAGCCACAGATGTGATGCGTAGAGATCAGGTGATAGTCCACATCACATGTTATGGTCCAGACTCGCGTATGATACGGTCGGACCTGTCTATTCCAGGATACAATAGAGGCACCCATTTGAGAACAAAGGGAACAAGGACTATTGTTAATACATCGGCCTTCTGCTTCCTATTAGTTTAGCCAGAAGCCTAGATAGGCACGATGTTCACACCGGAGAACAAAAGGAAAACCAAGATAGGCACGATGTGCACACGCATTACTGCGGCAACCATCGATCTTCCCACTTATTGTTCTACTTCCGGACATCCTATTGTTTCATGTACGGCCATTAGCTTATACCTGTAGACAGGTAGCTTAGGTAACATAGCCCGCTGTATGTGTATATAAGACCAGCCATGTAGAGGACAAAACTTCAGATTGTTTCTCCTCGTCTACTATCGTAGCACTCTACTGAGCTCACTAGCTCCACCATATATCTCTTACCCCATTCCTGCACCTGCCACCTTGACCAGTAAGTCTTAGGCTCTTGCACCACAATTGGGATCAGGAGGATCAGGGCTGCACGTTCCACGTAATTGCCCTTTTTTAGTCTTTTTGATCTCTTGTCTGGTGCGACCGTGACAAGAACTTAGAGGCACAGCGCAACATGAAAAAGTACACCAAGCACAACGTAGCACTCGGAGCATTTTCAAATGCTCAGGCAACGTTGACAGGCATTCAGCATGAGGTAAGTAACCGATTATTTGATACGCATATGGTGCTAACGAGATTAAGCAGTTGCAGGCTCTTAGTGCATGTACTGATGTTGACAGCCTCCTAATGACAGTCCGGACGAACTCTGAACACTTCAACAACCCTCTCATATTTTACAGCAATCAGCGCCTCGCAGACTACCTGGAGATGATGACAAAGACTTCAATTGCTAACTATGCAGTGCAGATGGAGGGTTTTGTGATCTCCGGAATAGAAGGTGTGTCACATCCTGATCGCATATCTTGCTGTGTTCTGATAGCATTCATGCAGGCTTCATTGGTAATCATGTGCAACAAACACTTCATCTAAAGGCAAGGCTCTCCGAGATTGTCCTCGCAAAAGCTAGTAAGTTCTCTATCTATATTCTGAGCATTGGCTGATGTGCACAAGATGAGATACCACCCATCCCCATCAAGCGCATAATCTACTAGAACTTCGAAGATGTTATGACAGCCAAGTACCACCTAACGATTGTCAATTACCCTCTCAAAAAGTTCTGCTGCCCTAGTGATGTTGGCTCCAAGACAGAGCTCGAGCTTCTCCTTCGTGCATGGGAATCAGGTGCAATGTACTGGAAATACTTATCCAATGAGGAGTTTGAGCAGTGGCAGACCGCACGATTCAATGCCAAGATGACAGAGATGCATGGTGACGACAATGACAACGACATCGACAATGTTGACACCTGCATGGTGCAGACTCGCAACTACATCCACAATCCCTCCGTCATGAGCATGAACCTTTCCACTACCAACGAGGCTGCCATTACCATCGCTACTGCCGTCACTGCCACTCCTGCTCTCATCACCACTGCTCCTGTCACCATCGCTCCCGTCGCTGCCGCTCTCATCACTGCCACCTCCATTGCTGCTGCTCCTATCACTACTGCTTCCATCACTGCTGATCATACTGCCAGTGCTCCCACTGGACTCAACAAATGATGCAAGACATCTGGGCAGCCATTCACAAGTGTCTTCAATATCAATGTCGTATCCTCGACTAACAGCTCTGCACTACCAATTGTGAAGACTGCAAGAAAGCCACGATCTGACAAGGGAACCAAGCAAGGGCCACAAAAGGGGCCAAGCAAGTGCGAGTGGAGAACATCGCCCCGTAGCAGCTGCAAAAGCTTGAGGGAGGATTGGGGCTGTAATGCATACTACAGTACAGGCCTGCTCCGTTCATTTCTCCATGGCACAGGGTTGTTTTGTGTAATTCAGTAACTCAAATGTCAGCTTCATTATCTCTATGTGCATATCTTCAGCTCTATAGTGTGACAAAGTGCATTGAAGTCAACATAAGCGGTATGTAATGCATCCTCATTATCACCAACAGCAACGACAATAGCTCGACAGTCATAGTTATGCTCGTCGCCATCAGTGATGGTGAGCACTCATGCACACCATGACTCACGACCATAACATGTAGTGGGCCCACATCGGGTGAGGTATACAGACTATGAATGAAAAAAAGGTGAAAGAAAACAATGCAGAATAATGTATAGGGGCGGGAAACATCGTCATCGCTGTCAGCAGCGATGGGCGCACATGCTGATGCAGCGAGCACCAGTTCCTGATGCGGCCCAGAAGTGTGGCACACCAGAGTGGTGGCCACAAGCCTCTTTGGGACCAGGGATGACCTTGTCAGTTCCCGATCGTCCACGATCAGCCACAGGTATAATTATCTCAGCGATGGAATTATAATTTACTATAACAGGAAACAGTCCGTGGTATCTATGGTGCTACTGGCAGTGGGAGGGGAGCGTGCTTTCCGGCCTACTTAGGTTGCCAAGCCGGGTCCGTGTGGCAACCTAAGTAGGCCGGATAAATGTGAGGTCCAGGTGTTGAAGCTGACACTTCCTATCTCTAAACAGGCCATATTGATTACTTGCTTCTTGATGAATGTGAAAGTGTGCATCCCACTGTGTAGGTGCACACTGGCTGTGTCTAACTCTCTTGTCAAGTGATAGACCCAGTCGAACTGATAGTCGTCAAGATGATCCTTGAAGCCTTGTAGTAGAGGCTGAGGTCTGAAGCAAGTTGCGTCTACTTGCTTTGTGAGTGTCTCGTGGTGGAGCGTTGGCCTGACTCTGGATGGGAGTGGGCATATGGGTCTGGTGACCGTGTTCTTCTTTACAAAGTTCAGTAGGGGCCGAACTGCAATGGGAGCGATGATGGGGGGAGGGACTGCATTTGAGGTGATGAGTTCTGGAGGTGGTGCTGGCTTGCGATCACTGGTAGTGAGATGACCTGCTTTAGGTCAGTAGCGTTCAAGCAGCAGGGTGTGACTGCGAGGACGTCTGATGATTCCTCGTTGCATGATGTGGGTTGTGTCTATGACCCAAGCTGCTGTGCACTGGTGATCTGTAGAAGATGCATCTAGGGATGTGATAGCAAAGAGCCTTCCTCGCTCCTTGTTGGTTCTCTGCCGCTTGTCTTGTGTGGCGAGATCGATTCTTGGGATGGCCTTGTGCTTGAGTGCCTTGGGCTTCTCAGAGTCTTGCTGAGGCTCATGCCTGATAGAGGTTGATGTATGTATGAATGTGTCAAAAAAGCCACACACTACAGCTGAAACTGCTTGCACTGAAAAGAAGCGGCCACTAGTGTTGGACACTAGCGGGGGCAACAAAAGTTCAGTCTTATTTTAATGTCATGGATCATCGTAGACAAAGATAGACAAACTAAAACCCCAGTCCCTCAAAGGTTACTCTGAAGTAAAAGACCGAATGGTCTGTACGACAAGTCTGTCGATGAGCAAGCCTCTTCAGTTGACACTTATACTAACTGGTTTATGTGGCAGAGCTGGGTGGCGAGCGAGGCTATGTGATGTGAATAGATGTATTAGGCTTGTTAGGCCTGTAGTAGCTGTTACGGTGGATGAAGGAGAATAAGACTGAGGTCTGTCTCCCATCCACCCTGGTCTTATATACATGTGAGGAATGCTACTGTATAGTACTTACATAAGTACCTTCCACAGTGCCCATTGGCTAGCATTATCATCGTACGATGTGTTTCTGATAATATGATTGGTGCCTATGAATAGTGCAGCATGACGGAGCTCTGGATGGTGCTACCTGAGTCATTTGGTGTGGATGACTGAAGCCGAGATAAGCTGACTGAGCGACTTAGTCAGGGTCAGTGTCGGGGCCGATGGCCAATGGCTGAGTCACGTGATGTGTTTATATATATAGTAAGGCTGATGGCCGATCTGTCACATGATATATAAGATGAAATGAAATGATAAATGTAAACTAAGTGTATCTATGTTCCATATATAGGTTGTCTGGTGAAACGTGACACGTGAGAACATGTGGTGAAGAAATACTGTGATACTGATCACTGAATTCACTATAAACAACAGTTATAGTCAGGGTTGACTATCGGGGACTCGGTATTGCCTATATACCCAGGTCTCACCCATTGAAACATGGGCTAGTCCATGTGAGAAAGCACACAGGATTGAAGGTTGACAAAGAACACTTCATAACAGGAACTCAAGGTCATGTTAATTAACAATATGGACTTCGTACATACAGTTGCAGTAGGAAACAAGATTGTCTAAATCATTTTTGAGCACTGTGCTAAAGGGCTCCCTTCCAATAACTACAGACCACTGCGATCAACTATGAGAGAATCAAAAAATTTTGGCTTCTCGAGACGATGAGTCTTGAGAGGGGGGTAGTGTCACTGTATTTCTTCACCACATGTCCTCATGTGACATTTCACATGTCACGAGGCATCACATGCCACAGACGTGTAGTGATCAAGTGATAGTTCACATCACATGTTCAGATCCGGATCCTCAGATGATAGTTTCAGATCAGTTTATTTCAGGATACAATAGTGGCACCCATTTGAGAACAAAGAGATCAAGGACTATTGTTGAGAATCATTTTAGCAATCTGCTAATAGTTTAGCCATTGCCACAATGAGAACAGTTGTCTCACCATTGTTACAGATGAAGACCGATCTTCCCACTTATTATTCTAGTTTAGGATAGATCGTCCCACCTATTGTTCCACATATAGTATAGTTGCCTAGATACAAAGATAGCCAATCATCTATTTGGTAGTAGTGGTATGATGAAGGTTATGTAATTAGGCTCCTGTATGTGTATATAAGACCAACCATGTAGAGAACAAAACCTCAGATTGTTTCTCCTCATCTACCATAGTAGCCACTCCACTGAGCCTAATCAGCTCCATTATATTTCTCATCACCTTTCCTGTGTGCTCCTCATCAGTAAGTCACTTTTGGCTTTTGACTTAAACAGCCAGCTAGGGTTCTGGGGGACAGGGCAGCACATCACATGACTGTCCTTTTTTGGTCTTTTGGATCTTGTGCCCAGCTAGTGCTGTGACATTGTGACAGTAGGAGTAGGGTACAGAAGGGCAGTCAGATGAAAGTTGTCAGAGAAGAAAGATGGAAAGTCGAAAGATGTATGTTGTCAAGGATCACCATCGTGCAAAAGTCCTTTGTCACCACAGGTGCAAGCCAGCCATAGTGTTACGATCATCATTTGTAACCACCTTCTAGGTGCTCCAAGAATAGGATGCCTGGATCACTTCACCATATACCCTTACTATATGAGGACTTACCACATGGCTCTCATACTGTAGGATGCCCACACCACAGGAACATTCGGACATCCCTCGAACATGTATCAGTTACATGACCCTACATCATAGTGACATCATAAATCTAGACCATGTAGTAGCACCAAGGCTCTTATGAAATCGTCTGGACTTAGCTACATTATAGCACACCATAGCACACCACTATGGCCTAATCTTGTGTATTAGGGTACCACTGGGCTTCTCCCCAGTACCAGGGGTCCTACTCCACTAATATATATACTGGCTCGAGCTGGGGCCTACTCCCCAGTTTCGAGTTAGATCTTCACCCCTTCTACTTGAGCCAAAGGACTCTGGCAGGTCAGGTGAGAGTGGATTGTGCAGGTTCTTTGGATCTATAACATAACTTGAAACTACTCCCTTAGGACTGTGAACACTGGTCACCGCCTCAGCCTGGACTTCTCATTAGCAACCATCATACCCTCTTCTTCATGATTGCTAGTTCATTGCATCCACCCTTCTTTGCCACTTCACGCACCCCTTTCCCTTTCCCTTTATCGATAAATCAAGAACTGGTGACATTGGGCACTTGGCACCATGCAGGCAGGATCTGCCAATGACACTCTTGATGCTCTGAACAATCAGCAGGATGCTGGCTCTGACATTGACGACTACCCCAGCAGGCCATTCATAGGCCCAAGCCCACAATACTGCCCAATGAGGGCCCCAAGACCAGTCATCATGACCACTCCCACTCGTCGGAACAAGGCAGGCAGCCCCAGTGAGCATTACCCCCTGATAAACACAGGCAGTGCTGGAGGACCCCCAGGAGTAGGATCTTCTCTGCAGTAGGCAGGCAGCCATGCAAAAACAAAGCCAACCCATGGGTCCACCCCCCAGGCTGGAGTGATGAAGGCAATTTAAGGGCACCGTCCACCTTGCATTAGGGCAAAAACAAACAAAGAGATTTCCAGAGCCCTTAAGCAGTGAGGCAGGATAGGGGTGCCACTCCAATGAAATAAATGAATGCATGACAGGTCAGAATAAACAAGCCTCTACAAAAGTCAGCACAGAATGTGTCGCAAACCTTGCTGAGACCTCTGGCATAAGAGGACTCCACAGAACTTGGCAGTTAAAACCCATCAGAGCACAGAGGGCTTCAGCCTTATGACAGTTCAATGAGCCCAGGTGAAGGGTTGCAGTACTCCTTAGAAGGGTACCACTACAGAGCTCCACAGCTAAAGTGCAATGGGCCACCCTGACGGTAGAGCTGCCAAGATCATAAAAACTATCCTTGGCATGGCCGCCATGATACCAGACAGTTTACTGTCTAATAGCGAAAGCTAGACCTCTGAAGATCTTTTTAAGTCTCACCCAGGCAACTCAGTGAGATAGCTATCTCAACATATGAGCTCCATGGACAAAGGGCTTCCATTCAATGCTATAGGACAGCAATCATCTGGACTGCTGATAAAGCGTGACCTGCGTAACCTCGAGTGTTGAGGGACTAAAACACCTGCTCAGTGCTAAAGTGGCACCAGGTGCAGGCTTCATCCCCCTGCTAACCTGACTTGTTAGGGGATTAGTTATTCATAGCCATGTAGTAAATAGCACTTAGTGGCAGAATGAACTGTCAGAACACTCAGTTGGAATAACTGATGGATCAGGGTACTAGAAGATCCTCATGAGTTGTTGGACACTGGCAGCAAAATAATCAAAGGCTGTTAAGACCCTCCTGTGACTGTGGACTGCTCTAGATTGCCTTCACAGTTATAAGTAGCTAGCACTAGCAAGTTGGCTGAAGAAGACTATGCCTGGTCAGGCACTTCGAGCTCATGCAAGAAGCATCCACCCTCAAGGAACCTCATGACACTGGGCAGGGGATGGTAATCAAGCCAAGGCACTGTGAGGTGGCCAGCACAGCTGCCCTCACTATGAATTGACTCCCCGAATGTATGGCAGCAAGGTCAAGATGGGACTGGTACATTCAATCGAGTCCGGGGCAGAACAGGTACATCGACACAGGAGTACAGATGGTCTACATGAACGATGCACTACGAGCCTCAGCATATGACCTCAAAACCAACTGTCATCTCCAGCAAAGTCCTCCGGGTGCAGTGTATGGTCCGGATCATCATCCTGCAACTTGGAAGCAGGGGCATGGATGGCAAGCGAAGGTTGCCTGGTACAGGACGAAGCAGGTATTACCACTCCGGACAGGGGGTGCATTGGAACGGAACACATTGTTTAGTGACTGAGGAGGCAATGACAGAAGCTGATCCAAGAGGGCCAATACTGACTGGTGGTCATGTGACAAGGGTGAAGCGGTGAGGGCATGGAGGTCACTGACCCACCCAAAGGAATCAGTTGGAGGCAGCTGCATTTCAGACCATGCCAACTCCAAGTGAGCAGCATCAGCAAGTTTCTGGATGGAGGAGTCAACATGAATACACAAGAAGAAAAGGAGTGGAACACATACTAGGAGGGATTGGACTTAGTGGTGCCACTCATTCCACTCAACCACAGCAGGATGTGATCTGGTTGTCATGGCACATTAGATCCTGTGCTCAAAGGCAAGAAAATGGCAGCAAGGTGCTTGTTAGCATCCAGTGACCTGCACAAAAAAGGGGTTTGCCCAGGTAGGGTCAAACCAGGCATGCAGTAACATGCAGCCTAAAAAAGGGGCTCAAAGGGCCCTTAGCCTTATGCTCACAACAAGGGGGTGAATTGGCTGTTAGGCCACATGAAATAGGTAAATGAATCTAAGGTCTTCCCTTAGATCCTTATGTGCTTATATACATGTAGTGGTGGATCCTGGGTACCCTAACTATGGTATACTTACTGGGGTCCTGTCCTGTCTACATGTGAACATATTGCCAAAACCAGTAATGGTTGTGGACTTTGCTATAGCAACTATCTATAAAGGCCGTGGATACGCCAAGGTAATCCTACTTTACCCAATGAGATAATTGTCTGAAGGTGGTGCCACTATTTGAGTAGCTGAAGTGGTGCCACTTATTGAGTGGCCAATGGGGGTTTTGCCATAGTGCATATTCTAATGCTGGTGCTACTATTTGGCAGCCATGTAGTTGGTGCTGCTATTGAGCAGCGAATTGGGTGCTTGCTAGCTTGATGGTCCAATGAGCACAGGTAAGCCTATTGTGGGCCAAAGAGTTTCATTTTGGGCAAGTGGCCTGGTGTCACATGACCAACATCTGATAACTTCTGAATAGGGAAAGTGGCCAGTGTCACGTGACTGGGTGGCTGAATCATGGGCGCTTGGTGGTCATGTGGTAGACACAGTCATATCCACGATGTATGTGGTGGTATTGTGCTGTTTGTCTAAGTATCCACTTTGTGAGACCAATATGAAGGTTGGCATCTGAATAACCACTTGTGGTTGCTGAATGATGACTTTATTGGTGCAAAAAGAAAGGTGCCACTTAATACTGTGACACTGGTCAGGACATATACATGCTTGATGGACAGGGCTTCAAGGAAGAGAAGGAACCAGTAGATCTGCAAGGTATAGGCTGATCCAGGTTCATCAAGAGTAGTGTTTGATGTGTGTGACATGGCAGACAGTGAGGTGGGTGAAAGGCTGCAAGTCCTGAGAAAATGGAAAGACAGGTGGTTAGGTTGGTGGATGTGTTCGAGGATCGTAACTGTAGACTGGATGAGGAACTGATGGGAGACCACATCTGAGATGAAGCAGAGGGCACCTGGTGCAGGGGCATGGGCCAAGAATCAGCTGAAACCATTGGAGCAGCACAGGTGAGGTGTCTGAAGAGCAGACAGAGTACCTTCAGAACAGAAACAAGGGGATTTTTGCAGTACGGGATGACTGCTGGGGCAGGCTCTCAGAAACTGCAATGAGGGGAGTGCAACACGGGTGAGTAGGAGTTAAGGAATTTGAAAAGAGATGCAATGGGGTGGTCCACAGTGGCAGGCCCTTTAAGGAATCAGAACAAGATGTGACGGGGTGATCCACAGCAGTGTGCCCTCCAAGGGATTTGAAACGAGATGAGTGAAGTGAGGTAATGAGTAACAGGACCAAGCGTGGTCCGATGGGTGATTGAGTCTCAGGTAAACATGCCCTGAGAATGCAGTATAGAAGGGTAGCATAGTTAGGAGGTTGAAGGAGGACCTCGAATGGCGTATCTATGGGCTAGAGTATGTGAAGAGGCTTGCACAGTGATGCACAGAGACAGTGGTCTCCCTCTCCTTCACAACCTACTGCTTTTACTTCTCAGTCTAATCAAGTTCTTTGCTCTCACTGTCGAACGCACTTGACCGACCACCGGGACATTGCCACTGAGATGATACACCCATCTCCTGAGATTCCTGTACTCCGTCCGGAAGTCATTAGACTCACTCCAGAACCATTCTATTGCACATATCTTGTATACATTACCCCAGCTCATACACTCTATGTGGCTGCCCTGTTGATCCATTTCTTCACCATCTTTTACATTTGGCTCTTGTGTTGCCTCTAGATGCAGACCTTCCTCGCACTGTTTCCCTTCATCCCACTTGATTGTTTGCTGTCCTTTCACAGCTAGCCGAGTACTCACAATCACAGCATGAGACAATCTGATGACAAATCAGTATCCTCAGTACAACCACTAAGGCACCAGACTACTGTAAGCTCCAGGTCTCAATCGGTGGAGAATGCAACATGGCACCGGTTCCAGATACAATGCCTTTGAATAACCACGGATGGCTCGAAGATTCAAGAAAGGGTCCATCGCCCTGGTGCCCAGCCAAAGGTTTTCTATCTGCAACCTCAGAACCAAGACAATTGGCAAGGGAGTGAATCAAGTGGATCGAGGGTCAGGACTGATCTGTGAGTGGAGAACTGCTCCAATCCATAATGATAACATGGCTGAAGAAGTACTGTGCCCATGATAACATGCTCAAAGAAGTACCAAGCAATAACTAATCATAAAGCCTTTTGATTTATAGCATTAAATGATGGGGTCTTTATGATGACACTGTGGATGCAGCCGAGTGGAGCTTGGCAGGGATCTTCAAGGGTCCTTGTACTTAATTCCATCAACCCTTTTTATTCTTATTCTGCTCAGTGGTGTTTGAGCCAGATAAACAGAATCAGTTTAGTTGGCAGCCCTGGCTGCTGTAGGCACCATTAGAGGGAACAACTTCCACCTTCGAAGCCTTGGCTGCCGTAGGCACCATTATAAGGAACAACTTCGGAGTTTTAGTTATTTGGTGCCTAGCTTCAGCAGATAGGTTACCACTTTATTATGCATGACCGTGCAGTCCAAGGGTTATATTTCGTTAAATATGTTCTTCATTGACCCGTGATAAACTGGTCGATCAAATCAGAAGTGCCAAGACAGTTTCTTGGATACCATTATTCTCGGCCACGCAGACATAGGCAATGTCCCGGGGCACAGGAAAAGAGAATATCATTGAATAACAACAAGGCGCCGATGAGGTGATCATTTCTATTACGACAACTTCTGCTCACCCAGGATAGGCCCAGAAGCATGATTATCTATTCAATGATACCCAAATATAATAACCTCGATCCAAGACTTGAGAGAAACTAATAATAGCATACCCGAAGATACCCGTGAACTGCGACCTTCGAAACCTAGGTAACTGTCACAGTTTTATCTGAACATATTTACTTTTGCTACATAAGTCCTATATGAGTCAACCTATAACTGGATACTGAAGCACCCACCTTCATATTGGTCTATCTAAGTGGATACTTGGACCTGTCACAAGTTAACACCAGCTACACAGCAGACTTGACTGTGTCTACCACATGATCAATGGAGTGCCCAATCCGACCACCCAGTCACATGACCAGATAAGGGGCTTATACCTTTAGGCTATGATAGTGACACGACGAATAGCAGCACCTACCCTATTGGCTACATCCAATAGGACCAACACCATTGGCCACTCAATAAGTGGTCCCACTTCAGCCGCTCACAAAGTGACACCATGTTCTACAATTATCTGATTGAATGCAGTACGGCCATTCTTAGATAGTTGTCATGATGAGACCAGAACCATTATTGGTTCTGGTATTATGTTTACATGTAGGTACCAGAGGTCTCATAGTAGCACAAGTGTCAGGGGCTCTTCCATACATGTATATAAGCACCTATGAGGAACTAGGTATCCCCAGTTTCATTCACCTATTTTATGAGGCCTAACAGCCACCACCTCTCTTTTATGTGAGAGAAGGTGAAAGGTCCTTTGAACCCCTTCTTGCTGCATATTATCATCCACCACTGGCGATGAGTCACAGAATGCAGGCAGCACCTTGCAGCCAGCTCCTTGCCTTTCTAGGCAGGTATCACAATGCACCATGACAGTAACTATCGGACTAAGATACCCAGCTAGTACCATATACCCAAGAAAAAGCCTAAGGAGTTTAGGTGTGGTGTGGCGAGGATGCTCACACCCTAGAACAGGGGTAATAGGGGTTACACCCTAGTGAAGTAGCAACCCTAGAATAATAGGAATTCTCACCAATACCAAGTTATATCTGGGAATAACCTTTTTATGCCATCATTATGACATATACCCATCACAGTGGAACTTCGATCATACCACATATCTATAAGGCTCAGCCCCAGGATGCTGAGCACGCATGTTGCCTAACAAGCATCGTAACTGTGGGAGGCAATAGATTCAAGGATCACTGAAGCTGAATCCCAACTACCATCACAGTCATTATTCGGTTATACCCTTCCCACACACTAGATCAGCATGGGCACCGATAAGATAGGACATTCAAATTGGGTAAGACCAAACTGAGATAGTGGTCATAACTATACCCAAATACAATATGCTTGGCAACCTGGCAGCTTTGAGCGCCACTATAGAAATCAAGCATATTAAATAATACAATACCTAGAGATACCTGTAGAATACGCTCTCTGCTTTAGGACTTGCTGGACCAAGATACTTGGCCATCCTCCACCCTGTAGAAAGGGATGAGCTCAAGGAGAAAAGCAAGTAGGAATTAGGAAGATTTCACCTAGGACGAGGGTAATATATCCTACCACCCACAATCATTACCAGATGATCAAGGTTTTGGAAAAGTACTAAGTATGGCCCAAGATCAGCAAACTCAAGATGAGTAAGCCACAGACATATATCAGAAAAACTCAAATTTCACGATAATGACGGAGTTAGAGAAACTCCAATATACCCAATATGATAAACCTAAAACCACCTTCTGGTTACCTGGTTGCTTTGAGCGCCATCATAGGAATCATGAGATAATCACCTAATTTGGACATGAGTGATGGACAACCTCTATGAGAAATGGTAGACCAAAGCAGATATACCCATATTCTACTATCATGACCAACCCTATACCATATTATATGAACATCATACCCTCAAAATGGGAAGATGCACTGCTAGCAGCTGTAAGACCATGATACACATCCATCACTTGGTGTAGGCAGACCAAGGAGATGCTCTATGTACAGTCTGCAGCTGAGACAAGTACCCATCACCTGAATCACTGATACCCGCTTAAGACAATTAGGGCCCAAAGCATAATCAGAAAAAATACTCCATTCAGTCACAAGGAAAACAAGTCTAGGCAAGATGGGAAACCTAACCAACTAATACATATATACCCACTTGACGCAAACATGGTCTCTACTAGGAAAGTACACCAGGCCATTACTGTCACAAAGCACAAAGCACTTAACCCAATTAAGGGCAAGTCTGCTTATGTGACCTGCACAAATGATCCACATATAAAAGCCTGCCACAAGGGCTAGGCTGAGGATGCGTGCAGTGGCATACAACCAACAATCAAGGCAGAGCCCCAATGTATGGCTTTGCACAAGTGGTGGAAAGGGAAAGCTGGCCTGCTGGCCACATACAATAGTATAATGAATCTAAGGTCCTCCCTTAGATTCTCATGGGCTTATATACATGTAGGGCTGGACCCTGGTCACTCTAACTAAGATGTACAGTATTTACTGGGATCCTAGCAAACTACATGTGAGAACATTATGCCAGAACCAGTAAGGGCTCTGGCAGCAACTATGGCAACTATCTACAAAGGCTGTGGATACACTAAGGTAATCCTATCTAATCTAATGAGATAATTGTCAGAAAGTGGGCCCACTGTTGAGGGGCCAATGGGTGATGGCCAACAGGGCACATCACGACAGTTGTAACCTCAGGTAAGAGGATCTGTCCAAACTCAGAATGGTGGGTGGGACGATCAGTCTTCATCTGGATAGGTTTGTGAGAAGATCCAGCCTATCCTGTACCTGGCTATACTGTATGCCGGTTGGTAGGGGGATCCCTTGTAGTGCCTGCCTATTGGCTGGGCAGCAAAGTGGTGCCACTATCTGAGTGGTGAATTGGGTGCTTGCTAGCTTGATGGTCCAATGAGCTTGAGGGAGCCTATTGTGGGTCAAAGGGTTCCTTTCTGGACAAGTGGCCTGGTGTCACGTGACCAACACCTGACAACTTCCAAATAAGGCAAGTAGCCAGTGTCACATGACTGGGTGGCTGAATCATAGGTGCTTAGTGGTTATGTGGTAGACACAGTCATATCTGCAATGTATGTGGTGATATTGTGCTGTTTGTCTAAATATCCACTTTGTGAGACCAATATGAAGGTTGGTGTCTGAATAACCACTTGTGATTGCCAAATGAAGACTTTAATGGTGCAAAAAGAAAGGTGCCACCTAATACTGTGACAATTATGGGCCATGAGTCACAATTATACTCATGATAAATGAACATCACGAACTCAATGAGCCTCTATAAGACCATTACAGGCAAAGAATACCCACTGACAGTTGTACCTATTACCAACAGATTGGTAGTACAAGGATCACAGCCCATGTGATTATACCCATTACAGGGTCCAAGGAAATGGTGCGATCCAAGGCATCATATACCCTATATCAAAAAGACCATTTTTGGCAAACCTAATCTTCCATAGATACTCGAAGTGGTGGAGGAAGCGACACCAAGATCTAGGACAGATCACCAAACCCCGAAGGATAAAAGATGATGTCCAGTGTTGTAGAAAGATCAACCATACCCAAATACCCTGATCAATCTACTGGGAAAGCACAGACTTAACATGTCTATACCCATTACCTGAGCAAATGGATCCTGGGAACCACACCTATATCACATTCAATAAAACTCCACCAAGCAATGCTAAAGGAATCAGCAAATGACTGGGAAGATCCTCCTGATGCCAAGGAAGTATTCCAGAAGCAGAGCATCAAGGCAGGAAAAATACCTGTGAAACTCATACTTAAGGGCATCGTGAGGACACTTCAGCGTAGGATGGGGGTACTGTTATGATCATCATTCATGACCACCTTCTAGGCACTCCAAGGATAGGATGCCTGGACCACTTCACCATATATCCTCACTATATGAGGACTTACCACGTGGCTATCATAGGATATCCATGTCATAGGGACATTCAGACATCTCTCGAACATGTACCAGTCATGTGACCCTATGTCATAGTAACATCATAGACCTAGAACATGTAGTAGCACCGAGGCTCCTACAGACTCGTCTGAACTTAGCTACATCATAGCACACCATAGCACACTACTATGGCCTAATCTTGTGTATTACGGTACTGCTGGGCTTATCCTCAATACCAGAAATCCTACCCCACTAATATATATACTGGCTCGAGCTGGGGCCTACTCCCCAGTTTCGAGTTAGATCTTCACCCCTTCTACTTGAGCCAAAGGACCCTGGTGGATCAGGTAAGAGTGGAGTGCATGGGTTCTTTAGATCCATAACATGTAGCATCATTGGCAGTGAGTCACGTACCATCCTTTCTCCTTGTCGAGCTTGTCATCCACACACTTAGACAGTTTCTTGAAGTTGTGCTTGGACTTTGCATTGTCGATATTGATCATGAGGTTCTGGAGATGCCAGATTTTCTAACTCAAGTTCTCGAGGTGCTGGAAGGAGCAGGGTTTGGTGAGATTCTTCTGTCACCTCTTCCACCACCTACCTCTAACACCATCTATTCAGCATGTTTATGCCAATGAGTGACTCAGATTGACCAAGTGTGATCACAATGCCATCAGTGACCTGATCACCATCCACTCTGAATGCATCTATGTTGTGTGTGCTGTAATCATCAATTTGCTCTGTCGAACACTAACATATCTTCAACAATGTCTCTCTCTCTGCAGACTGCAGGTGGCAGTGAACCTCCCACTCTAAATGCAAACTGCAAACACATTATGAAGTGATCCACTGCAGATGCTGCTAATGATGATGACACCCGACCACCGCTCTCTGACACTTCACGTACATGTGCCGTATCTATGTCTTTCTCCCTCACTCACTTTGCTCACTTCTGTCACAGATTTTCACCACAAAGTCCACACGTGACTTTTCTCATGCCATAGATCACGTGCTTCACCAACATCTCACACCACTCAGCCACAGATGTGACACATAGAGATTAGGTGATAGTCGACATTACATGTTATGGTCCAGACCTGTAGATGATATGGTCGGACCTGTCTATGTCAGGATATAGTAGAGGCATCCATTTGGGAACAAAGGGAACAAGGACTATTGTTCGGGATCGTCCAGGCAATCAGCTCAAGGTATAGCTGTTACCACGATGGGATAGATCGTCTCACCGTTGCCACGGGAGAACATCGATCTTCACACCTATTGTTCTACTTACAGATAGATCTTCTCACTTATTGTTCCACATATAGTTTAGTCGCCTAGATACGCGGATAGCCAATCATCTATTTTGTAGTAGTGGTATGATGTAGGTTATGTAATCAGGCTCCTGTATGTGTATATAAAACCAGCCATGTAGAGGATGAAACTTCAGATTGTTTCTCCTCATCTACCACTGTAGCATCCACTGAGCCTACCAGCTCCATCATATATCTCTCTCACCCTTCCAACTGCTTGCTCAACCACCAAGTAAGTCTCAGGCTCACAAGCCACATAAGGGTTCAGGGGGATCAGGGTGGCACATTCCACATGACCATTCCCTTTTAGTCTTTTTGATCTCTTGTTTAGCAATGCTGTGACAACTTCAAACATTGAGCTCAGTGTCCTATATGATCCTAACTGTCTTCCTGACCATCGTGGACCACTCTTCTCCCACGTTCATGTGAAAGTTAGACAGTACAATTACAAAGGTGCTAACAGAAACCTCATTGCTCTGTAGGAGACCTATGATAAGCTGCATGCCGGTACACTGATGCTTATGAATGTGACCTTGCATTGCCAGATTTACCGTGACACTTGGCCTGGGAAGAATGGCAAACAGACTGTACACAAAGTGAACAAGGAAAGTTTGCGCATCCTCCTCACCATCTTTCCTCCCCTAACACACTCCTCACAGACTTACCAACTTGTCGCCCACCACATCGAAATTATTGATGGCTCCAACAAGCAACCTCACCTCTTCCCTCCTATTCTCAGTAATATGCGCATTTTTGTCACCACTCCTGAGGCTGCTTTCGATGTGTTCAACAGCTTCAATGTCTCTCCTTTGCCAGCATGCTCACCACCGCTGTATTATTTTTTGTACATTTACTTGTATATCATGCTATGCGTGGTTGGAAGGAGTAAATACATGAGGTAAAACCATGTAAAGAAGTGTTGACATGCAGACTGTGAGTAAAAAGTGGAAGTAGTCATGAGGACCTGGAAAGAACAGACTACATATCTCAGGTCAGGTGGAGCCAAAGCAGCAGCTGTGAAGGAGAAAGTGATGGATATGAAAGAGGCGAGGCATTGGAGGCATGTCGGTGGCTCCACAGATGGTGTAGGTCCCGGGTGGTGAGATTGGGGTGACAGAAGAGGAGGTGCTGAGCATGCGTGTGTCTTGGGCAGTGTAGCATTATGTGCTCGCACGTGCTAGGGGTGGTTAGGTTGCATAAACAGGGGGTGCCATGAAAGTGATAAGCAGGGCCTGCAGTCCTGAACATGGAGGAGAAATAAGGAGCCAGGTAATCATAGCCAGTTATAGCTTGGGTTAACCTGGCTTCGACATCATGTTCGAAATAATGATCAATGAAGACGAGATGTAGCTTAAGGTTTGGCTGATGCAGCCAAGCAGATCACAAAGCAGTGAGACAATTAGTGGAGTGGAACTCATTTTGCCAGGAGGTGGTCACTCACTCTTGTGCCCAGCGCTGGATTCACATTAAAGTGGGTAGGATACACTATCAGGTAGGGATGTTCCCGCCTTGGCTAGATGGTCTGCCACCTTGTTTCCCAGCACATCTTGGTGGCCGGGAACCCAAAGCAGTGAAACAGATAAAAGAGGGTATTGCTCCATGAGAGGAGCGAGAAGTGCTCAAAAGCGAAAAGAAAAAGGCTGGACACTGTGTGGATGCAGCAATAGGATATTGAAGAGTGCAGATCTATTGTCCATGCAGAGGTAGATGTGATTGATAGTGGGTAGGTCTCCAGAAAACTGGCAAAGCGGCTGGAGACCGCTGCCATGACATAGAGCTCAGCATCGTAAACCTCTGCGTGGTGGCCTAAGCCCCATGCCTGCTCATATTTTATGGCCCCCTGATGAATGATACATGCACCTGCACCTGCTCTTTGGTTATGTGGGGCCATTGCAGAAGTGTCGACCTGGGATCTGTCTGTGAAGACCCATAGGGTAGTGGGGGAAGGGGTGGCAGAGTGTAAAAGAGGATAGAAAAATGTACATAGGTAATCAGCAGAGCCCTCCTTGGTCGGGGGGAGAAGGGTGATGGACATGCATGATCCTCATGGGTGAAGAGGCTCTCACAGAGGCTGGAGCCATGAGTTGAGGTGGTCAGCCTGGTTGGGGAGTTCTTGCTCGAGGACATCCACTGCCATGTTGCCATAGCAGATGGGGATGTTGGGGTTGAGGAGGGAGAAGTTTGATTGGTGGGTGAAACAGTTCACCACTAAGCAGTGCATACATAACAGGGTGGTTTAGGGGGAGGGTGAGAAGCCATGCCACAGCAAAGCCATTGAGCTTGTTGAGCTGCTGTCACATCAGCAGAACACTGGAGATAAGATTCAGTGCAGCCTGGAGCATTGACTGCCAGATGCCCAAAAACCATTGTAGCATGGAAGTTTGTACCTGCTGCAGGGGTTTAAAGAGTGAGTGCTGCCCCCATGGGCTGTACCACATGGGGCTGCCAAATGTAAGGACAGGGAGAATGGTGGTAAGGTAAAGGAGACGGGCTTGCACGACCATCATGCTGTGCTGGGTGTTTGCAAGCATGCGAAAGGCTGTGACATGGGAGGTTGCCCTCGAGGCCATGATGCAGATGTGATGAATGAAGGTGAGGTGCTGGTCATACCATATTCCAAGCCAGCAGAGATATGGTGCAGGCCATATGGCAACCTGTTGCCCCTGCCACTGAATGTGCAGTGTGAGGTTAACATTGAGGGGGCAGCTCAGAGATGTGAAATAATCAGTTCAGTTTTGGCCATGCCAATGGTGAGCCCGAGTTGGTCCAAAGTGTGCCTGACACGTGGCAAGGTGTGTTGAATGATGGCAGCATTCTCGTGTCAGGAAGGAGAAACAATGAGGAGGGAAAAATCATCCATGTATCCAGCAGTGGACTGCTGGGGATAAATGAAAGGATTGAGGGATGCATATAGGGGTGAAGAATAAATAGTGAATAGCACAGGTGAGAGGGGCAAACCCTGTGGAATGCCAAGGGTAGCAACAGCATAGGACATTTCCAGCTCAGAGTTGAGCTTGAGACAAACTGGGTGAGAGGAAATGAAAGACATAGTCCATCGGACCTCATTGTCCAGAAAACCCATTGAGAGTAGGGTGGAGTGAAGAATATTGTGACTAATGTTGTTATAGTAGCCCTCCATGTCCATGCACAGAAGGGTTGTAGAGAAACTGTCACAGTTTTTACCTGACACGTCATTATAGGAACAAATGCTATTAGAAGCATATCATTTTTCATCATTTCTCGTCGCACAAGAAGTCACATGATCTAATAAGAGATAAGATAAAGGCATCTAGTCACATGACCTCGGATCTCTCTCAGCATTGTCACGTGACACCGAACTCCTCGGCATGGTGTCATATGTCGCAATTGCCATAACACCATATTGCATGCTCAAGAGGAGCTCCGTCTCCGTGGGATATTATTAGGCAGTCAATCAAGATAATTGGGACAAGTCATACGATTGCAACATGGTCCAGTAGCACAGCGTGTGACTCGCTTATGTAGTACTGTACAGTAGTTAGGCAATCATGTATATAAGGACCAGTGAGACGAGGAGGAGACCTCAGTCTTATTCTCTTCGTCCACCACTACCATCACAGAGGGGTCTTACCAGACACTCTCAGTGTGCTATACATATAGTTGCATTCTCACCTTTGTGATCACACCCCTTGCCTCACCAGTAACGCTCACTTCGCAACATAGCAACTGGGCCTCATCAGTGGGCAAGTCGTATCGCCACAGCTTGTCGCTGTCGGCTTTTGCCAGAGACCCTCAAGGGAACTCTTGTTTGGATAGTCTATCTTTGTCATCAGCGTGCCATGACAGAAACCATTCAGCAAGCTGTGCAGATGCAGTGCATGAGGACAACACCTGCATCCACAATGGAATGCTGGCCTCGTCCTCTAAACTGCGAGCCAGGAGCCAGATTATGGGTGCCGACTGGGAAATTGAAATGCACAGAGACCACCTTCTCAAGCACTTTGCTTAGAGTCTCAAGAAGCGCTATGGGGCAGTGGGCCTTGGAGACAGTATAGTCCACTTTGCCAGGCTTGGATAGGTAGACAACAGCAGCCTCCTGCAAACACATACAGTCTTCAACTGGTCCTTTATACATCACCAGTCCTTTATACAGAAGCACTTTCCTCATTCATTTCCAGGTCAAATTGCTCAGTAAAAATGGATTATGTAGCTACTGGTTAGAGGATTCATGTTCCATAGGACAAGATGCAGGTGGTTTGCCTGTTCTTTTGCAATATGGCATTTTTTCTGTTCAAGGCTTTTTTATGAAATTTTATTTTGGCTCTCATAGCATGCAGCAAGGGATATTCTGAAAGGTCAACATGCCAAATATATCTATAGTCAAGAGGCATGATGTCTGCATCCAAATGAGCTGATAGTGTGTGTGTATTGACCACAGGAGGCGATTTATCCATGGAGAGGAGGGGTCTAGTGGGTGCTGTCACATGTGACAGATCCTTGATGGTAGCGCACGGAGTTCAGCTCACATGGCAATTCAACACCGTGCTTCACTTCTGCTCACTCACTATGGTAGGACAAGCACTGGCTGCCACAAAGAAGACTCAGATCGCACGAGATGAGAAGGAGAAGTTAATCAACCATGCTATCAAACTCTATCAAGCAGAACAGCTCAAGCCTCCTGAACAGCATAAGCAAGGCTTGCGTCGGATTTGTGTACAGGTTAAGGAGTCACATCGGAAGGCAACAGGAAAGGTGGTAAGGTTGAATCATGCTACTCTGATGAATAGAGTTAAGGGTGGGAGGGCACTTGTTGACTTCAATCAGGAAAAAAGCTGGCTCACCTCCGAGGAGGTTGACCATGTTATCACATATACCCTTGAGCTTGCAGCACGAGGTTTTCCTCTCAGTCATCGAAGGCTACAAGAGCAGGTAAAACCAATTTTACAAGCACATTTAGGTCCAGAATTCCCAGAGACAGGCCTTGGTGAAAACTGGACATACCGTTTTGTTGAAAGGCATGCAGACCAATTGAAGGCAGTCTGGTCATGACCGTTAGACAGTGCCCGAGGGCATGCAGTCAGCCCGACCACCAATGAGGCATGGTTCACACTTCTTGGCCAAACAATCAAGAAGTATGACATGGAGCAAGACTGCATTTGGGCTGCAGATGAGACAGGTTTTCAGCTTGGGACAGGCCAGCAAAAGCGGGTGATAGCTGCTACCAAAACTAAGGTACAGCATCAGCAAAAGGATGAACGTCAAGAAAACATCACTGTCATGGTGACAATCTGCACCAATGGTACATACATTGCTCCTGCAGTCATATATCGGGGTAAGGGATATTTCGCCAAATGGCACCAAGACAATCCATTGAAGGCATCGTAAGTACATTCTGTGTAAAATTGTTGAATGTAACTTACAAAGACAATGAAGTCTTGGATACTCAAATAAGGGCTGGACTGATGGCGAGATTGGAGCTCTTTGGATTCAAGATTTTGACAAAAAGACGGCCACGGCTGCTCCTGGTTGATGGTCACAACTCCCATTATACCCTCAAGTTCCTTGAGTATGCTTGGAAGCATAGCATTCATGTTCTGCTTTCCATTGCTCAATGTCTCTCTTCCATGCCTCCATAACCTCTGCATTCTGTGCCTTTCTTTGATCATCTTCAGCTTTTCACCTCCTCATGTCCTCTATGTACTGTTCACGCAATGTCTTTCTCTGTTCCTTGGAATGCTCAGTGGCTTCCTGCTTCCGCTCATGTTCAGCCACAATCTCGACAAAGGCATCATCAGTGAGCATTCGAGGAAGTCCATCACTGACAATCTTCCCTTTTCCCTTCTGCTTCTCTAACTGCTCCTTCTCCTCACGAGTAGCAAGTTGGCATTTTACACGCATGCAATATCCAAACTGAAGGATCATTGCTGCCTGCTGGCCCCTCAATAGACTCTTGTAACATGCTTCATGGACTGTTGCTTCATGAAGCGCATCCTGCAGCTCCTTCTCGTGTTTTGTTTGAGGGGAGGAATCAAGAAGTTCTTGGTGGTGTTTCTTTGCGGGTGAAATCATGAATGTATTGAGTGCAGGAATGGGAGTGGAAGCCTTAATCGAGGAAGATGAAATGAGATGTGCAGCAAATGTCGATGCCAGATGTGAGAACATGTCAGTAAGTGGAGCTGGGGATGTAAGAGTTGATGCAGTGATAGAATCATCATATACCCGCTTCTCGACATGATTCAAGTTGTGATCTCTGGTTGAGTTGAAATCATTGTCTTGAAGGGTGAGTCGATCTAATACCTCCACGAGAATGCATACAGGAGATGGTGGCTGTATGGATAGCTCTGCCCGAGCATTTGTTTCACGGCTTGAAGCAATTGCATCTGGATTGAATGGCCAGACTCTCATCTTCTGAAAGGCAGTCTCTACAACCTCTTTGGTGAGCACCTGAACATGAGCAGCTCCATAGATGGAGAGGAAGTTCTTCTTTGTAACAGCGCCTTCTGCTCTATGCCACTTGTCTCGCTCTTCAGACCAGCACTTTTTGAGAACAGAGAAGACGACAATGTCGAGCCCTTGATACACATGAGTAATGTGGACTGGGTAGCAGAGAACATGACCTAGCAAAGAACGAAAAGAGAAAGCCACGCTGGACAAGACTGCTTCGTGGACCACTTGAGAAAGCTGCTCTCAAGCCAAAGATGGTGAAAATTGATGATGACAATGCCAGCAATGATGAGAGCAATGCAGACAGATCAAGCACAATGGATTCTGAGGCTGAGCACTGAGTTCCAAGCACTGTGGTGAGAGCATGATTATGCATGACAAGTGTATAGAGGAGTCGGAGATGTGCATTTTGACCATATTGCCTTCTTTTATTTTTGTACATCACAGTTCTCATTCCTCTGCTCTAAAACATTATTACAATATGCTCGTGAATGTCCTTGATAATTCTATATACTTTGTTTGAGGTGAAAGTGAAAATTCCTTGGACAGGAATTTCGAAACAATTGAGCGTACAAAGGACTGGTTGAAGACTGTAGGTAAATAGCCCAGACACAAAGATGCGGAGAGGAAAAGAAAGAAAGGATCACATGCACCGGACTCCCAGATCCACTTTAAGAGATGTCAGGATGTGCCAGACATGCCTGGTGCAGAATAGTTAGATGCTGACTCAATGGCCGATGTCACCACAGAGACAAGAAGTGGGCAGTCAGGCCGTGCAGGTGAATCAGCAGAAGTAAAGAGCAGAGACAAATCAGAAAGATGAGAAGAGGGTGAAAAATAGAAATGTGTGAGCAAAACCCCACGTTAGCTGGCAGCATGCCTACTTCTCCACCTAGCCAAATGACAGGCAGAGGGGGTGCTCGTGCTCCTTTAGTCCATGAGGTGAGACATCATGGATTGGTGTATTGGAGTTGAGCAAGCACCTCATGTGCCCAGTCTTTTCATGCCTGATGAATGATGACAGAGAGGGTGCCTTTGGTCTCACATTGTTCATCTCAGGATATAGTGTTCTGCATATGGGCCCACGTCAGATTGCATGTGTCATTCTACCAGAGCTGGGAGGCATGGTGAGCATGAGTGCACTGTGAAAAGACTTCCTGGTTAGCGGTGGTTAGAGCCTGCATTAGGGAGTGGGCCCCAGCTTCCAGATCATTCACAGTGGCATAAGTTTGGGGGAGAGAGGGGGGGAGGGGGGGGATAAGGTAAGTTCACAGGTGAGGCATGACATCCAATCCCCACATTTTGATATGTCTACGTGAAAGCCCAGGTCAATCAGAACTGGGTCAGCAGTGTGGGAAAGAATGGATGTTAGCATAGCATGGTCAGATTCAAAAGGGGTGGATGTGGCGGTCACTTCATGAACTTGGAAATGTTCACTGGAGGTCACACATATGAGATCAATGATGGTTCCTGGGAGTGGGTCATCGCTGACCATGTGTGTGGGCTAGTCAGTATCATTGAGCAAAATCAATGCTTCACGCTCGAGCCATTGAACAAAGGCATATAAAGCAGGAGTGGTTGGGCATGGTGCACGGCCTATTCAAGACCAAAGGGGATGATGAAGATTGAAGTTGCCAGCGATGAGTAAACTTACTTTGGGCAGGAAAGGGATATCATAAAGTATGGGGAGGATGTAATACTGAGAGTACGTGCCCTCATTATAGAAAGAAAAGTTGGGGTCGAAACGGGAGATAAAATGGACAATAATGAGATCAGGGTCAGACATCAAATTGGTGTGCATGGAGATGTGGTAAGTGTCGAGAAGTGAATGCCAGACCAGGATGCTAGCCCTGGGATATGGCAAGGTGGTGGTGGAGGAAAAATGAAAAGTGTCTAGCCTGTAGGGCCAGACATTGACATGACCATGAACAGTAGTGCCAGATTCAGAACTGTAAGAGCTGTCGATGCCGATCTGACTCCACCACAGTTCCTGAAGGAAATAGATATTATATGAAAAGGAAGAAAGAAGGCTGTGTATGTGCAAGTTAGACCAGGCCACATTCAAATGTGCAGTTGTAAGATTCATGAAGAAGGGTTTGCGTGTGAGATGGAGATGTGATAGTCTTTCTGTGCGGGGCATGTGGAATCAGTGATGCTATGGACATTGGTGCCACACACAATGCAGAAGTAGTGAGTAGAGTCACAGGGCTGCCCCGTCGGGCAATTTTCATAGTTGCACAGCAGGCATGTACGCCACTGCATGTCAGCTGTATGGTCAGTTTAACGCAATAGTGGCACATGGAGGTGCACTTCTTGCAGTGGCCCTCAAGGTGAGTAAGATGCCAGCATCATGTGCATTGACAGAAAACTGGTTGGTCCTTAGATTTCTTTACAGTCATGTGGGAACCATAGAACCAAATGAAATCAATGGTGTCACTGCAGTTATCTCGTCCAAGAAGGTTGCATGCACAGAAGTCATGGTGGGTATCTTCGACAGATGTGATGATGGAAGCCTTCCCAATCTGCTCCCACTGCTCTTTCGGAATGATGAAATCTGGGAGTCCATTGAAGTGGACTGTGGAGAACATGGAGTTTCAGTGAAGCTCCACCAAAATCTCTTCCTCCATTAGCATTGCACCCATATCTGGGTGGTGGAGAGGACAGCTTGGGATAAACAATTTCATAACTGGGGCAAGCGGATGGAAGTCCTGAGGCATGGTGGCCTGCTCATGTGAGCCTGGTGCAGGTGATAATGCCTTGGGCACAACATCTAGTAGATGCCTGATAGGGCATAGACACTCATAGATGAGGGCATCCAGAGAATCATTGGAGAAAACTGCCATGACCTTGATAGGTCCAGCAAAACAAAGATCGAGGAAATTTACCTTTGCCCACGCTGGTGTTTTGTGCAGGTGGGTGTGAATCTGTTATGAAACATTCCCTGCTAGAACGTTCAGAACCACATGTGCTTTCTCACACGTACTAGTCCACAATGTGGATGGAGACTTAGTATAGAGTATACCTGATGCCTCCAATAGTCAGGCAGACTATTAGCAGAGTTTATAGTGTGGTCAAGCCTAGTAGACGATGTAGCAGTGAGGTCCTCACTCTACCCTTGCTAGGCCTTGGCTGTTACAGCTACTGCATGTTCACCCGCAGGTTACTAGGTTCGCTGTTCTGACTCTAGCAAGCATACGAGCTTACTACCTCTTGAGAGCGAGTACGATTGCACGAGGGTTCTAGAACTGAGAACGTTCAGAGTTACAGGTGGAAGAGGTTAGTCTTCCAGCTGCTGCTCCACCCCTTTATATAGTCACAGACCTGTAGTCTGGGATACTAGTACAAGGGGTCTCCTACAGCTATTCATGGAGTAAATGAAATAGACCGAGACGAATACTAACTGTGCTGCGAGCCAAGTAATTGGTGAGCGAATGTCAGTATAAACTGAAATGAAAAACCTGCAATGAACCGATATGGAATATACCAATATGAAATAGAGAAATATGAAATAGTCTGATGTGAAATAGAAAGAAATGAAAAGTATGAAACGCAAACGTTAAACATATAATAAATCTTGCTAGATCTTCCCACAGTAGATGTGAAGCGTCTACCACTTGGTGAGATATCCCAAAATGGTATAGGGCTCTTCCCACACCACAGAGATGCTTGATCTGGTAACTGCACGTGATCGAAAACTTGAAACTTTTTGCTCGGGGCTCATTCGTGAGCTCCCCCCTTTCCTAGGTGATTGCCACCTAGCTTCATAACAGAATCTTGGTGTACCACTGAGGCATGAATCTGCCTGCCTCAATGGAGGCATGCTGTTCTTGAGTGATGAGAAGAACATAGCTTTCCTCATGAGCCTTGGCAGCCACCTGGGCCATGGTAGGGGTCACAGAGGTCTGTGCATTAGGTTGGGCCGTGGCCACAGTGGTGGGGCTGTCAGTGCATTTGTGACTCGCAGACATGGTTGGCAGATTCTGTGAGCCATTCAGCTTTTGAGGGGGGGGGAGGGTGGCAGAGGCAGCCAGCTGTGAGCAAGCTGCACTTCAATAGCTGAGAGCCTTGTGTTGATGGCAGTGTTGGCCATGCAGACTCCATTCTCCACTGCTTTGGTGAGTGTGGCCTAAAGGTCAATGCCCACAGGTAGATAGTCTCATGGCACTGGCAGGAACTCGCAGGGATGGGGAGGTCATCATCCTCATCACAATAAGGGTTCACAGCTGCAAAAAATTGGTCAAAAAGTTTCAGGGCTTCAATGCCCAGGTCTGCCAGGATTTTGGTATGGAGCTCACAGCAGGTGGTAGTGAGAATTTGGATGACCTGGGTGAAGTCATCGATGAAAGTAGCTGGGTTGGCATGCTCGAGGAGGGGGCAAATGGTGCCTTTGACAGCCTTGATGTTGTTGTTGATGTGGTGCAGAAGGCCTTCAAAATGCATCATTGCTGTATCCCATTCCTTGACTAGCAAGGCCCAGGTGGGTCGGGCAGATGGTGTGGGTGGTATAGTAGAATTACTGTTTGGTGGAGCAAGAGGCTCAATGTTGGGAGCCTCCATGTCAACATCGCTGGCGGTCACTGTTTGAGCACCTAAAGCAGACATGGTGGTTATGGAAAGAGGAAGGTTGTTGCCACTGCCATATGGATATGAGCGACTGAACATCATCACTATCATCCTCCTTTCCTATTTCCTCTCTATGTGTACCATTACTGTTTATTTTCATTCCTTTTCTCTCTAGTGTATATGCTCACCCTAACTGTATTCTCTCCCTATCGCCTTAGCTTACTGTTCATTTTCATTTCTCTTCTTGTAATCTGTCTGTTCCTTGTTCTTTCTAATCTGCATGCTTCTCTCACCTTACATTACTGTTACTTCTAATTGCTCCTTGTAATTGTCTCCTTCTGCTTGTGTAATACTACTCATTTTCCACCACCACTTCACCTATGAGCAAACTCACCACCCTTCTAAAATTGTTCCTTCCTGGTAAGTGCCCGCACACAATGAATTGTTTACCGTCAACTGAAACCACTTCAGATACCTTTCTACCCTTTCACGAGACATCAATTTCCCTGCCTGAATCATTTTTTTCACTCTTCAGAATGGACATCGATATCTTCCCTGACCTATATTTCCTGTAAACTCAACTGAAATCTGGTCTCATACACAAACCTTTTTTTCGATTGAAAAGAGGTCTGAGGCAGTCTGATAGGGACACCCCCCCTTCTGCTAAGCACCCTCCAAGCACCCAATTGTAACAGTTACAATGTGCCTCTTGTGCCTTGCCCAGATTCGATTTCCAGATCAGATACTCTTTTCAGTAGTTTCCTGTGCCAATGTTTGTGGCTTGAACGCCACCGGCAAAAATGTACCTTGCTCACAATATATCTCTACAACCTCAACATAAATGAACTCAAGACAGTATCAGTATTCACATAGGTAATTGTTTTCAAAAGATGAGATTCTTCAGATGAAGGCCCCACTCTACAATGTGATGACATCTATGGGTACAAAAGTTCAGACAGTGAACAGGCCCAAGATGGTGATGAAAATGAGGAACATGATGGCTTCTCAATTCATTAGGCATGCAGATGGAGGAGACTTCCATCACAGACCTAGAGGTTCAGGGAGAGACTTTAGAGTTGGTATTCACAGTGGTGTTCAAGCCACAAACATTGGCATGAAAAACTACTGAAAAGAGTATCTGATCTGGAAATTGAATCTGGGCAAGGCACAAGAAGCACATTGTGATCATTACAATTGGGCACTTAGAGGGCACTTAGTGGAAGGGGGGTGTCCCTATCAGACTGCCTCAGACCTCTTTTCTATCAAAAAGAGGTTGGGGTACGAGACCACTGAAACCGGCCCTTAAACACCGACCACAACATTTGTCACCTCCTTCGAAGTCATAGCGAGCACTGCTGGCATGGGCCCTACCACCTTATGAAATATGTCAAGCCAGAATACCTAAAGGATATGGTTCATTCAATTTTATCTGGTCTGAGACACCTTTCTTACTATCTATGCATGTGTAGAGGTGTTCTGAGTAACTTCTCCTCCTCGAAAATTTAGGATAGCTGCCAGGCCCTCAGTGATTATCCTCCATGCCTATACAACTCAAGAAGCACTGGCTGTCACTGACAGCATACCTTGCAACAGGATGTCCCAAAGCAGTTGACCAGCACTTAGCATGCACTGAAAACAGATGCGTAGAAGGCAGAGGAAGATAAGGAAATTTGAGTTGACAAGGGAGAACAGTTTGTTTGCATAGAAATGTCAGGAACAATGTGGAACATAAGAGTGGGGGCAGGAGATGGGGGGTGAACAAGTTTCTGAAAAAGGAAGGAAGATAAACAACCATAAAATCCTATCACCATTGTGATCCGGGAGAAACCTTGCTGTTGCAAGGTAACTTCAGTGAATACCTGAACACCTAAGCTGATGGCCCTTGGTTGGTTTGTTCTCCCTGCACTCAGCAGATAAGTGGTTCTGACTCGGAGTGATATCACATGTGGCATACTAGTGTATAAACTTGTATGCGTTCACGCACGTAGCACAGGTGGTTTATGACATTCTCGTCAGAAGAAATGCTAAGGTGAGAACATTCTCAGCACTTACAAATCAATCTATTAAAAATGGCTTGCCTTTCCGAGTTACAGCGAGAGCATTCTCAGACCCTGATGTCATCATAGAGCATATTATCTTTTGCGAGAATCTCATTGTGATGTTTCTCATTCATATTTGCAGCCTATGACACATTGCTCAATGGCTCGGTGTGTTAACAGAGAATCATCTGCTTACCTTCTGTCTATGAGGAAGGGCTTTCGACCAGAAAAACAGGTGGGATGATGCCTGATAGGTTCCATGTAGACAGGACAGGATTACAGATGAATCATCATGAGAGAGTCCAGCATTCGAGGTGCATGATATTTACAGGCATCCCATCAAGCACTATAGCTGTGTTGTCTACTCGGCAGGTCCCATATATACTTTACATTTTCTCTTGCACTGCTGAGATTACATGAGCTGTACAAATCCTAGATATCTGGAAGAGATGCAGTGTCATACGTCAGGTGGACGTGTCTCTTCCTCATCCACCTGCTTGTGAAGCAAACGCTCAACCCAGCGTTCTTCAAGCTTCACTCTGGATATCTGAATATAGCATAAGCTCTAATAACGTCAAATCCTCGGAAATATGAAACACTGTTATCCAACCTTGTCAGGTTATGTGCTTTACAAGATCTTAAATTTTCCTCCTGAGATGTTACATGCTGGACACGGATGATCATTATTTGCAAGGCCTTCTGGCAGTATCCTCCCACAGGATTTTCTCTTTGATGAGTGACATCAAATAGATCTGAGCGAGTACTATAGTCATGTGGGCGGGATGCCTAACAGCCTCTGAGCATGTCTTTGGTCGTCTTCACAGCACTTCAAAATGGATATGGACCCTTGATGCTGCTGATATTGCTGTGATAGTCTCCAAAAGACAATATGGTAGTAAGATAGAGCTCAGGCTGTACTGATAGTGGAGCTAACATACACAGCTGCTATGTGAGCTCCAAACGAGGTCATACTGGAAGCTGCCAAATGCTCACCACTTATCTCATAGGAATGAGACGCCTTCTGCGATAATGTTTCTAATTAGTGTCCTATGTATCAATAACAGCAGAATAGAAGTCACCCCTCATATATGTCTGCACAGGGATACACTGGAATTCATTACCTCCAGATATTGGTAAAATCACCTCATTGTCACGTACGCAGATTGCTTATTGTTGGCTCACCTTACTCCTACTGTACTACCAATTAGAAGTAGCAGAACCTTCTCTTCATGATTTTGATACAAGCCACAGCACTCGCACACTGTGTTACCTTGCATGGATGGCTGATAGATCCCCTCCACATCTAGATTTTCCTAACTGTGGCCTGCAGCCTTGAGAGGCAGCTCTAAAACAGCTTCTGTGAGACTGCCTGTATTTTGATTGGGATAATCCTAAAAACAGACCCATTGGACCATTGAGCATGAAGTGTGATGCCAGCCTCCAGCCTGTGCATAGTCACATTTGGTGAAGCACCCAAGTTGCATGCGTGTGGTGCTGAAGTTGCACTCGCTGACTGTCTTTTCAACTTTAGTGATGATCATATTCCCTGTGAGGCTGAGGCTTGGCTTGCTCAAGCTGATATATCATCTTTCCAGTACTTAATAGTGTAATCTCGCTGACTGTCTTTTCAACTTTAGTGATGATCATATTCCCTGTGAGGCTAAGGCTTGGCTTGCTCAAGCTGATATATCATCTTTCCAGTACTCAATAGTGTAATATGCATCTCTTGGATGTCATTATTATCAGGAACTACATAATCGCAAAAAAGACCATAATGATGTGTGTCATGGTGTAAGCAAGTGTACGTGCTTCCAGAGTTCATGCACATGCTTCAAATAATCAGATTGCACAAAGCTTGAAATTACGTGAAGCCAGGTCACTGGACACGATGTGCTCTGGACCTTCACAGCATCACTGATTGCAAAGTCTTGGGCTATGCAATCCAATGTCCAGTTTTGAGCAGAAATGATCATGGTGTCAATGCCTACTATGGGCACATTCTGCTATCCTTTAGTGAATGTCTTCCAATACATACTTATAATCCTGCTAAGTGATCATTTGGCAGACAAGGCAAATGGTGGGGATGATGGGGGCCCAGGCAGTAAGAAATCTAAAAGGATGATAGATGTAGAGCATGGGGAAGTCATCAAATAATCTGCAGGAAAGCATAGTGATTAAGATGAGATGTAGGTAATGAAAAAGCATGTGTGGTCAATAATGACAGAATTCTGGAAGCTATGATACATACATCTTGCTGAAAATGTGAAGAATGGGATGACGTGGGGAGTCTTGTGCTGATGTAAGAGCAACTAGACTTGAATATGGGTAAGAAATGCTCTGTGAGGAATTGCGAGACAGAGAATATGTAATTACGGGGTTGTTATTTGTCACCCAAGCCTCTGGTGACTAGATGAGTAATGATTTCAGTGAACACAATTGAGACAATGATGATACAGAGGTGCCAATGAGCATTTGTTGCCTGTTATGAGGGCAGCAGGATAGAACTGCATATTGACTGTCACTGTGGCACTATGAGGTCAGCAAGCCAATGCACGTTAACACTGCAATGCAAGCAGGAGATACAGGATATGTACCGGAAAATACCTCTGCCCACAAGCTTCCAGAAGTGTGGCATGAGTTGCGACTTCCATTCCTTGGCTTCGCGGATGTCTTTCGAACAACTTGCAGCCTTTATTTAGAATTCTATCCTCATGAGATTCTTGAATTTATTGGATAAGAGGATATTGTCCACATGGATGCACACAGCTGGACCACACATGTCCAATATGCTCTGTAACCTGATGCCTTTCACGTATGAATGGATGTCAAGGCACAGCTTGATTTTCTGCAGCTTATCCAATCAGACTTCACATAAAGTGGTGAGTATCCAATCGATGCTGCCAGTGTCCGCTGTAGAAATTGGCAGAGACAGAGTCAAATATCTGAGCACAGCATTGTGACTATGCAAAAATATGTGATCTTACAATAAGTCAATCAGAACGGAAAGAATTGATGAGATGAGAATATTTACTGGTGCTTCTCATGGTTAACTGCCTTCCCGAAGTGTCATCAAGCTATACATGAAGCAATGAGAGTGATTCACCTTCGAATTCTAGCAGTTCTTGAAGCTCGACTCTATTTGAATCCTGGTAATCAGCAGGCTGTCTAAGGAATCTTTCTTGAAGGCCAGCACCAATTTCTGTGGATGCCATGAACTGAGCCACTTCCTTGATGCCGCTGTCATGGAGGCACAATTCCTTGATCTTTGTGTGATTGTGCCATATGTCGAAGTCTTTTTGACCCAAGGTGTCATGTGTGAATGTCAAATCACAGCAGACAATGGTGGTGAGGCCTGGAGGGAGCAGACCAGGCATCCAAAGATGGCAATTGATGGAAAGGTAACATTATGGAGTCAGAGGCAGGTGACAGCGGTGAAGGTGAGAAGATACAAGAATACATTCTTGTGCATCATCCACGGTTGCCACTCTGCATCTGCAATGATGAGCTGATCAAGCTGAGGCAGCTTGCAGGTCAACACCACTGTGGCTGTTGCAAGATACGAAATTGGCCCCATCTTCTGCAATGTCAGTTGGTGGCCTCCGTGAATTACCAGATGCTTCACCAAATTTGACAACTGAGGGTTTGTTCTGAGGGATCTAGCACAAGCTCAAACATCTTTTTGACTGTGAAGTCTGACTACTTTCAGCAAGTGGAAGTGTCTTCAGTGATACCACGCATGGCACACAAGTGCACAGACTGATAAAGTGTCAGTGTCATCTCACAAATTGTCTATAACAGTCTCCCAGATGTCTGAGAGCGCTAGAATAAAGTGTTTGTATCAGTTTCTTATTAGTTCTTTTATTTTTGAGTTGGACAGGCTTATGTCTAGATGCAGATCCTTCAAATGTTGCCAAGGTGCTCTGAACCCCTACAATTGCAGCATTTCAGTCTTTTGTAACTATCTGAACAGGATCAAGGCATAAGTCCTTGTCCACAATCACAAGCAGTCGAGGACATGATGTGTGATCAGTTTGCCAGTGTTGCTCAGCTCGTCACAGCATGGTCAATGCGATGTGCAATGGTTTTCATGTGGATGTCTTCACGCATGTTGCACTATACAATAAAGCAGGCTTATAGATATCAGTCAGCAGAGGGGTCATAGTTGTCATTAATGGAAGCTCCCAATGCACTAGTCATGGCTCTATACCTGGCTAACAGGTTAAATGTGCTGGGAACAATATCTGGATATCATAAATTCTTCTGATAAGGTGGTGGCCTATCTTGGCTGTAAAGCACAATTATATCGCCTTTGGAAGTGATAGGCTCATTGCATTTACAGGAATGCCACAAAAAGTGATTGCAGCTTGATGAGTCAGAAACATTGACTCTTTGCACAGGTATTTTGCTGCAGCAAGTTGCATATTCTCATGCATGACAAAATCAGTCTTTTCCTGAGATGAAGACTGAATGCTTTCTGACTGTCTACAATCTGTTTGCAGATGTAGATGCAATGCACGACACCCACATAGCAGTTCCTTGTGTTTGTACACATTTTAGCTTGCGCAGAAGACACCGGATAGATCTGAACCTAATTAGTGTTCCGTGGGCAAATGAGACAATTCCTTCGAACTTACCGTGCAGGCTTCGGATATCCTTGTCTGATTTTGAGAGTTTGTTAAGAGGACAAGGGATTGCCATCCAGATCTCAATCTCCCAGCAGTCTTATTGAGATTGTGGTATATAATTCATGTCCGAGAAGTATGAAAATGCAGTATTAGAGGCCCTCAAGGTCCCGAAGTCAGCTGTAGACCAGGAGCCCAGTCTGACTGCCTGCTTTCAACTTTGCCCAAAATGACGTGATCACGTCGCGATGTGTCCCCAGGATGCAATTCAAAGAATGCACTTCGAGTTGTCAGTGATGTCAGTCTATGATGAGCAGCGCAGCGGAGTATTGATGCTGTCAGTCTATGATGAACAGCATGGAGGATCATGAGGATAGCTGCTTACATAACCATTCACCTTATATACCGAGACTTCAACATCTATCTCCCCTCAGCTTGTTACACCATGTATCGGCTGAGGTGAGTTGACCTAGAGTTTCTGTTACTGTACTGTACTCATGTAGGCTATGTAGACTGAGACAGTACAGGTGAATTGAGCTCATTACACCACATATCGGCTGAGACTGAGACAGTACAGGTCTTAAAAGGTTATGAGCCCCAGATTCGTGCTCCCGTAAGCCGAATCCATTTATCTCATACCTGCCCTCATACTCCAGCCTTATAGTGGTGGCAGCGCCCATATAAGTGCACATTAAACTCTCAGAGGCATTTTCTCCTCTGTTTCTAATCTCATCCTCTGTGCAACGATTCTCCGGTCATCATGCCATCCTCTGATGAACATTCCCATTTTGCTAGTGCTGCAGGTACTGGTTCTAGTGGCTTGGCACCAGCCCCCATCCTTTCCAAACTGAGGTCTCCGAAATCCTGCAAGATCACTGCTGCTTCATTCCCCACTTCCTTTTACTCATGTGCAAAGCCTCTTGATTGTGCAAAAGAAAACTATGCTACTTGGAGCCAGGGTATCGTAAACAACCTTCAAATGGTGCAAGGCCTTGATCGCTACCTTACTGGCACTGTCATTCAGCCCAATCCTAATGTCGACTTCAACAGCTCAGAGAACTGGCTTATCAATGATGGCATGATATGTGCCTACATCTGTCAGTGCTGCTCCAAAGAAGAACAATGCTTCATCCTATCTGATGAATATAACACTGTGAAGGCTCTTTGGGAAGCTCTGCATACTCATCATCAAAAACAAGGCACATATTGTCACGACGCATTGTGACTCCTGCCTAGAAAGGCAAGGAGCTGGCTGCAAGGTGCTGCCTGCATCCTATGACTCATCACCTTTGGTGGATGATGACATGAGGTGAAAGGGGCTCAAAGGGCCCTTAGCCTTATTAGATCAATGAGAGGTAAATGGCCATTGTAGGCCTCATGAAATAGGTGAATGAAACTGGGGATATCCAGTTCCTCATAGGTGCTTATATACATGTATGGCAGAGCCCCTGGCACTTGTGCTACTGTGAGACCTCTGGTACCTACATGTGAACATAATGCCAGAACCAGTAATGGTTCTGGTCTCACCATGACAACTATCTACTATTGACCATGAGGTTATCCAATGAGATAATTGTATAACATGGTGCCACCTTGTCGGTGACTGAAGTGGGACCACTATTGAGTGGCCAATGGGGTGTCTACTACTTAGTAAGGTGCCTTGGTGTCACATGGGATAGCTGAGCCTTGCGAGCTTTGATGATCATAGCTGAGCACTAGTTAGGGGCACTTGTGTGGGCGCTTGTCTAGGTCACATGACTGGATGTGTTCCTGGTAGATCATAAGTGGCTTCCTGTGACATCTGTGCCTTGTGTCATGTCTAAGGTTTATACCTTGGCCTGATGCCAAAGATATATTGTAGTGGAAAAACTGTGACACATATACTCAAGCCCTCCTACTTCAGGAGCTCTTCGCTTGCCGATTCTCATGATTGGAGTGACTGTCTGGCACCGTTGAGCAGATGCAGGATATCGTTGAGCACATCTTTGCTATTGGATTGCCTACCACTGATGCTCTCCTTTTCATCGCATTATTGCACAGTATGGGAGGTGATCTTACTCATGTCTAATCTCAGGTTGGCACTGAGCTTGCCAAGATCATGTGCTCTACCCCTTATACCTCGGCAGATATCATCGCTCACCTCAATCTTGATCAGTGTCTTATCAATGGCCATTCCGGTGGTTCTGAAGATGTCCTTATCACTCGTGCTCCCAGTCGCTCTTCATCCTCGAAGAAGTCTTGTGGCAATTCCTGCTGCCCTCATCCTCAAGGTCATGATACTGCGGACTGCTGGGGACCTGGTGGGGCTATGGAAGGTCATCATGAGGAGGTCCTTGCTCAGAAGTGAACAGTTAAGGAAAAGGGGAAGTCATCTACCTCGTCTGCCAGTTCCTTCATTCAGAAGGACACTTCTGGGCATGCCTATACGGTCGACGACTCCGGTCATACCTTCTTCCTATCATCTGATCCTGTTCCTTTCACTACTGCTCCCTTTTCATCTACTGAGTTCACTGGCCTTGCCGCTGAGAGCCCCAGCTGGCTTGCTTCCATCATGACTCCCACTGATGTGACTGAATATGATGCCTATGTCTCTTTACTACCAGAAGATTCAGTATTTCTGGGTTGGTCTTCCCATCTACAGCCTTCCATTGATCCTTCTGCACTCTCTATCACATCCACTGCTCTTCCGGCTCCCAGTGTTGGCTCTATGCCATTCATTTTTTGATTCTGGCACATCCACACATCTCTCCCCTTGTCATGATGACTTCCAGAATGTGCGCCCCATTGCTCCTCATGATATTTGTGATGTCAATGGTTCCGTCATCTTCATACATGATGTGGGACATATTCGCCTTTCCATTGGCAAGGGCAATCATCTCATCCTTGAGGATGTTTTTTATGTTCCTCAGGCTATCATATGCCTCATCTCCATCTCCGCTCTGTGTACCTCTCTCTCGCATCCTGTTGTCTCCTTCTCTGATAACGGTGTCTGCATTGTCCAATGCAGTGGTGCCCTCATTGCTTGTGGTACACTCACGGCCCACCCTTTGTATGCTCTTATCAGTGTACCACTACCCCGCCAGCTACTGAGCACGCTCTCATCGCACGTCGCGTCACTTCTCTTGAGACTTGGCACCATTGCCTTGGCCATGTCAACTATTGCACGGCTGTTGCTATGGCCGGATCGTCTCTTCTCTCAGGTACGCCTGTCAACACCTCCTCAGCGCCACTCAAATGTGACCATTGTATCCTTGGAAAACAGACTCGTTCTCCTGTTCCTAAGATTCATGGCAGGTTTAAGGCATCGAGGAAGCTACAGCTGGTGTATGCTGACTTGATGGGACCATGTGATGTTCGTTCCGCTACTGGTAACCTGTACACGTTGCACATAATCGATGGTTTCTCATCCTACTCCTGGTCCATTCCCTTTCCCTGAAAGGCTGCTACCCTCGATCATTTTCGCTCTTAGGTTGTTTCTTGGAAAACTGAGACTTCTCTCCATGTTGGTGCTGTCCAGATTGATAACGGCGAACTCTGTTCTGCTGACTTCAAATTCTTCCTCTCTTCCCGGGGTATTGGTCTTTGTCTCACTGCTCCATACACCTCCGCTCATAATGGTCATGTCGAAAACCTTCATCTCACCCTTATGAACAAAGCACGTACCATGTGTCTTGCTGCCGATGTTCCCTCCAACTGCTGGGACGAGTTTTTGCTCACTGCTAATTACCTTACAGTGTGCTCCTTTTCTCGCTCAGTTTCTCCTGGCATGACACCCTACCATCTCTGGGTTGGACATGCTCCTGACCTCTCTCATCTGCATGAGATTGGCTGCCTGTGCTTTTGTACTAATTCAACACCGACACAATCCTAAGATATATGAACGCTTTGTCAAATGTGTCTTGATCAAATACGGGTCTGATTGCTACCCACAAAGTCATTTCTTCCTTCCATGTTTCCTTTATTGAACAGTTTGAAGATTCTCCTTCCTCTCCTTGCCTTTCTTCCCCTTCCTCACCTCCTTCCCCACCTTCCATTGTTGATGATCCCCCCCTCCTGTGCCTACTCCCACCCCTTCCCCACCTACTGTCACCCCTTTGCATCGTTCTTCTTGTACCTCTCATCCTTCTGAACGCCTTGCTGCTGCGCTGAACCTCCCTCACACTTCCTCTGTCACTCGTGCTGTTGCGGAATCTGTTGCCTCTGCCAATCATCTTCTTTCCTCTCATCAGCCTACTGTCGATGATGCTCCTCATGTCGAAGACCTTCCACCATCGTCCAATGCACCTTCCTCGACTTTGGACCCCATCCCTGAAGTTGACGACATTCTCTCTGCGCTCCGCTCTGATGGTGTTCTGGATATTGATCCCTTATACCCAGGCAACCCTAATTCTCTGCGCAAAGCTATGGCGTCTCCCTATGCTGATCAATGGTGTGCTGCCCTTCAGGAGGAGTTCTGAAGCATCAAAGACCTCAGTGTGTATAGACTTGTTCCTGGCTCTAGTGTCTCTACTGGCTGTCGTATTATGAAGGGCCACCCTGTTTTTGTCCTGAAACATAACCAGTTTTCACAACCAGTATGCTTCAAGGCTTGCTGGGTATGCAAGGGCTATAAGGCAGTTTTCATGCAGGATTTTTTCCACACTTCATCACTGACTATGCGCATGGAGGCCTTTCATGTTCTTCTTCATCTTGCTGCTGCCCTTGACTGGGAAATTCATCAGGTCAACGTAAAGACTGCCTTCTTATATGGTCTTCTCCCTAAAAATGAAGTCTGTTACATGGAACAGCCACCAGATTTTGAAGAGCTGGGAAAGGAGGATTGGGTTTGGGAGCTTCACAAGGGTCTCTATGATATGAAGCAAGGCAAACATATGTACGTGGAATCGTATCATGGACAAATGTCTCAAGGAACTCGGCTTCATTCACCTTGAGTGTGAGTATTGCATCTATTATCGAGAAACTGCTGATGGCATCGTCATGACAGGTGTTCATGTGGACGACTTTGCCATCATTGTGAGTACTCGTGCTGCCGCCGATACTTTCAAAGCTGAACTCCGGGAACTCTGGCAGATTTCTGACCTTGGCGAAGCCCAATTCTGTATTGGCATTGCCATCGAACGGGACCGTACTGCCCGGACTGTCGCCCTATCTCAAACTGCCCTTATCGACAAAATCATCTCGGAGTTCCGTCTTGCAGATGCTGTCCCTGTCAGTACTCCTATGGATGCTGGATCTCACTTGTCCCACCACGAACACTCTCCCATCACTGTCGACACCAAAGAATGCACTGCTAGTCGACCCTATCGACAACTCGTTGGCTGCCTTCTCTATCTCGCAGTCGGTACATGTCCAGACATTGCTTTCACAGTCCAACAGCTAAGTCAATTCCTTGACTGCCATGGCAATGCTCACTGGGAGGCTGCAAAACGTGTTGTGCACTATCTTAAAGGCACTCACGATTTCAAACTCTTCCTTGGAGGTTCCCATGTCGCTGACTTAATGAGCTACACTGATGCTAGTTTCACATCCTGCATCGATACTCATTGTTCCATTTCTGGATTCTGCTGGACGCTAGGCTCAGGAGTCATCTCTTGGTCTGCTCGAAAGCAACCCACTGTCTCCCTGTTGATGACTGAATCTGAATACATTGTGGCGTCAGAATCTGTCAAAGACGGCATATGGCTATGCTCCCTGCTTGCCGCTCTCCATTTTCCATGCCCTTCTGCTACTCCGCTGCACTGTGATAACTCCGGGGCTATTCGCTTAACTGAAGATGTCGCTTTCCATGCTCAAGTAAAACATGTCGATATCAAGTGGCATTCCATTCATGAACATGTCGCTTCTAACCACATCTCTGTTCATAACATCCCTACTCATGACAATCTTGTTGGAAGGAGAGTGCGTGCGGCACTCAGGTATGCTCTTGTCGCAAGCGGGGAGAAGTGGCCGGTCGGACGGTCAGAGCGATGTGCTCTAGCAACGAGTGCGCATCGTACGATAGAGTCTGACTGTGGCATTAGTCAATAAATAACGGACCGAGAAGATGTACATACCTCGGTAGTTTACTACATCTAAACGACTCTAACGAGGTCCCTGGACAACGGACTCGTCTTTGCTGTGCTCTCGCTGTGCTTAGACCGGGAAACTCCGAGAAATCTCGCCGACTTCTTCACCAAACCATTGGCACGCGGTGCTTTCCACCGATTGCGCAGCAAGATTGGAGTACGCAAGTCTCCATGCGAGGAGGAGTCCCATTGACAGTTTCTTTTTTTCCTGATGGTATCGGTATGTTCACATGCACACGGTCTTCTATGGTACTGTACTGTACTAGCGTCACCCTTCCTTCCATCCATTTTTGTGTCCCTTTTCTTTTCCATTCCTAACCTTTTCCGCTATTCCTTGCATCTCATACTCATTCCGCACTGAGGAGGAGTGTCGGTGATGTCAGTCTATGACGAGCAGCGCGGCGGAGTGTCGATGCTGTCAGTCTATGACGAACAGCGCGGAGGATCGCGAGGATAGCTGCTTACATAACCATCCACCTTATATACCGAGACTTCAACATCTATCTCCCCTCAGCTCGTTACACCACAATGTCGGCTGAGGTGAGTTGACCTAGAGTCTCTGTTACTGTACTGTACTCATGTAGGCTATGTAGACTGAGACAGTACAGTTGAATTGAGCTCGTTACACCATGTATCGGCTGAGACTGAGACAGTACAGGTCTTAAAATGAGTGACCCTCGCGGTCCCGTTCACGGACATGTGTAAAAGGATATCTGGAAATGCAGTCGCCGATGGGCTCATTAGTAGATCCGAGCGCACAAATCTCGGAGCTTGGGGGCCGAGAAGGGCCACACAGATACTCTATAAGTTGTAGAAGACACTGAGTCATGAAATGATCGAACGCAAAACAGCGCAAAACGAACCGTATTCACTCTCCCTCCTTATACAGAAGAATCTCCTGTGCAGAACCCTCAGCGGTCACCGTCGGACCCGCGTCGTCTCAACATCTTCAATCCTCAACGAGCGCCCACCATTGACCCATCCGATGCTCATGCGTTGTCTCTATCTCTTTGACAGGTCTATGCCAGCAACATGAGATCGCGAGTGGTGTTTCATCGTAGTAGAATGTGTATCATTGCCATAAAAGAGACTGACAAGGCATCCACACATCAATGTAACAGCCACATTAGCGTCCAACAAATCTAGAAAGTATTTTAGGATAGTGTATGGTCTGATGGAGGACGAGCATAAACAGTCTGGGACATATCACATCACGATGGCAAGCTATACTTTCCACGAGGATTGTCGTCACTGCGTAGCTTGGGCTTCTACACTTCTCTCCTCCGCGATACGCATCACTTCCATGAGCAATGTCTGTTGTTCCGTATCGAGCGAGGTAGTGGCCAGCTGGTAGAACTGAGGGTTCTTCATCTGGAAAGCTGGGAGAATTGAGCAGTATAAGCTTATGCAATGACGATACAGACATAGACATACTAGTCAACGCTTGCTTAAATGAGATATATGGATCAACGTGGTCGAGCGGGCTCAGATATCCAAGTTCTTCGTCAATTTCAGACTCTTCTGTCGTTTCTGACGCATCATCTCCCGCGGTTTGCCTTGCGGATTTCTCCCGTAAGCGGGCGCCCTGAGAAAGGACACGTCATTGATCAGCATCCAGTACTTGCCACTGCGTGCCTGATCATATTGTCTCACCTCATTTGCCAGCATCTCCATGTAGGCAGAATCCTCGTCCCATACGTCCTCTGTGCGTAATCACGTCAGGGTCTACAGTGGATTGAAAGATCATAAACTGACCATCGTCTTCATTCAGATTGAAGAGCCGGCCGTCTTCACTCTCAACGTCGTCATCATCATCAGCCTGAAATGCTTCTTCCAGTTCCTTCCGTGCTGCACAGGGAGCCTCAAATCAGCACGACCCCGCTTCGCAGAGGTGATCAGAGCAGACCTTGGATCGCTTTGGGCAAGTCCTTAAATATGCGGAGAGCACCCGCCACAATCATCGGCCAACCTTCCTTCACAGAATCGGGGATCTGGGCAGGGTCCATCTCGAGGAGTGCACACAGAGCCATAATGCTCAGTTTCTTGTCGTGTACACGCGGCAACCGATGATAAATCTTGATGGCGTCAAACCACTTGTCGAAAAACACTCGCGCCGAACCAGGTCGATAAGCTTCCATGAAATGTAGCGCTGCTCCAGGGTTATACAACGCAGCGTTGATCAAAACCTCGAGGTTGGCCAGCCGCAGTGCAGATGACTCCGCTGCGTCCACGATGCTGAGCGAGGTCGCAACAATGGTTTGCAGTGCCTATAAGGAAAGAACGATTTAGTTGCGTCCACAATTGTTACCGCTCAGGATCGGCTCACGTCATCGACGTGCCCACGTAGGTTCAGCATCATCGACTCGGCCAGTTTGCAACCATTCACAGCATCGTTCTCTCCCAGATGATCGCTGTTGATCGAAGTGGTGTAAATGTCGAGGATCATCTGCCTGTAATCAGGACGCTTGTTGAAGACGTCAATGCCATAAGAGAGGAAGTTATCCAGGCTTGGCAACATCTCTTCATGGGGCGCAGTCAGTGGCGTGAATGAGAATGTCTATTCTGATGATTTCGCACCATCCAAGAAGTCAATAGCATCAGACTTGAACATCTTGTACGTCAGCTCAAAAACTGGCCACATATTGGGCGAGACATTGCGGAGCTTGAAGGTCAGACTGTCGACCAAGTCGTACATGTTGTCAAACAAATCTGGCACGCAGCAGCACTCATTAGCTCATCTCCACAAGCGAACCGACGCAGACCACTCACCGAGTAGCTTGTTCTCCAGAGTTAGGACGACTATAGGAATGATAATCTCCTGTATTTGCGCTAGGATTTCGGGCGATGAATCGACCGAGCTGACAATCTGCATGACGGCTTAGCATCGGTGTCGTAAACGCCTCAGCAAGATCGAACGTACGGTGCCAATAGTCTTGGCGATCCCCATAGCGGCGAATGTCTTGTCTTCTCCTTCGTCGCTCTCCACGATCGTGTCAAGGTCCACGTCTCCATTGCCGGCTTCATCAGCAGCCATGCTTTCTCGAGCCAGCCGAACATAGGTCTCGCACTAGCACACTGCATGAGGATTTGATAGAGGTGACAACCATAATAACATACGAGACGCGCAGTGAGGTCTGCTGCGACAGGCAGCAGCTCGTTATGGAACTGTTCCACCATGGTTTCCATGCAAGAGTTCAGGATGTCGAGGTCCGTCTCTTCTGATAGCTTCAATAGAGCTTCAAGAAAACTATTATTGGCAAAGCTCGACGACCAAAAGGACGAACTTACTTTGAATCACCTTTCCCACCTGTGGTGCGACAGCGGCCCTCACTGTCTCCGGAGTCAGCTACTCGAGCGCAGTATCGCCGCAGGACCTCATACCTGATTCATGGCAGACTACCATCTCAGTGAGAGCCAGACAGGCTTGAACTCGAACGGGAAGCTCGGGGTCATCCAGACATGATGCGATAGCAGTGAAGTGCTGACTGAGAATCTAAGAGAACATGAGCGAACTATCCTATATGGCGAGGGGGATTCCTCACCTGGTCGTTCGACCACCTCATTCCTGTCTTCTCCATTGTTCCCACAACTTCGCATGCCTCCGGAACTCACTCAGTATGATACATATGACGAAGTTGTAATGTACTCACAATGGCTCGCATATATGGCTCCGGACTGGCAAACTCCGGTTGGACGAACTGGACCAAGAACTGCTCAATATTGGTTTTCACTTCTGGGTGGCGCATCATGAACGGTCCAAGTGCAGCCGTCATGTTGAGAGCACCGAAACGCTGCGGAGCTGCGGGTTTCCTGCGGAGTCATAGGCGTCAGCGATGATACTTACCGCCTGAATGGGAGATTGACATACGACTGAAGAACTCGCGTAATGAAGCCAAGGATGGGCATGAAGGTCGTTTTTGTCCGGTTGCTGGAAAGCGCGAAAAGGAAAGATGTCGCGGCGGACACAGGGCTATCGAAGTTCTCATATTCGTCTGCACACTGCGTGAGCCCCTGTTTCCCCGTAAAGCACATGAGTTGTGTACTTACCCACTGATGTGCGAACGAAGTCGACTGGATCTGAATCCCACTGTTCTTGCTTGGCAGGATTGAAGGACAACTGGGGGAATACGTAGGATGACACGAGAGTTTGGAAGTGTGGCTTGAGCATAGCCCATGTTGACTTTGGCTTTACGCTGTTCAGAATAATCAGCGATATGCGGAGCCTGCTCATCTACGAGAGCGCGAAACGTACCACTCGGTGAAGAATGAGAAGATCTGGTACTGGCACTTCTTCGACAACCAAGCCTGTCCGGACACGTACAGCTCCACTTGGTGAAGATAGATCTTAAAGATCTCCGGAGCGAACGTCGTCACGAAATGTTGGGCAAACCGGCCGTACTCCTCCTTCATCGAACTTGGTAGTTGCGAAGGATTACCGAATCGGTGGAACAAGCGACCAAGAATGCCATATGCCCATTTCTTCGCTTTCCACCACTCGCTGCGTTCCCGCTCTTCCTCATCCTCCGGCGCAGCTTCCTTCGGAATCTGCAGATTCACTACCTGGAAGAGCAGCCTACCCCACGGAACCAAGCTCTCCGCGCTCTGCTGATGCGCGCTCAAATGAAGCACGATGCTCGTCTTGTATGTCTTGAGGATCAGGTGGAGCATGAAAGGAATTTCCGCAGATGCATTTGCAGGAGGCGTCGTGAGCAGCTGTTGTGCGATATTGACCAGTGTTGGGAACAACTCTGTGACAAGTTGCGGGAGCACATCGCTCATTTGGCGGAAGCTACAGCGCTCGCATGTCAGAAGTCAAGGGTACAACATGGGGAGATTGGAAACAAACCGGAACGCCTTGACCATCTCTAGTGCAACAACACATCCCGCGCAGACCTCCCGTACACTATGACTCGTGAGCAGTCGCTTCACGTCATCCAGCAAAGCCGGCCACTGATCAGGAAAGTCGCGCATGACGATGGTTTTCAATGCATTTGCGAGCTGTACTGTGATCAATTTTGACGGAGAGACCGCCAAGAGCGGCAAAAGGGATGCTTTGAGCGCAGTGCGATCGGAGTCATGGAGTGGAATCTGTTCTGGCCGTTGCTGAGCGGGGTCGATGTAATATGAAGTGTGAACACGGTTTTTGAGATATACAGCAGCGGCTTGACGGGTAGCGCTACAAAACGCAGAGATAAGCACTGTGCAAGCTGGACAATCTCATACACAATGGATGAATGTGAGTCTTCTGTAGCGTATTTACCACCGCCGTCGTGACTGCGTTGAATCTCAATTGCAACAGATACGATACGAAAAAGAGCTTTTGGAACATAGACGCGTCGATTTCGATGTTTTTAACTTGTCGGCACGATCGGATATGGAGTCCGAGATAGGGCAAAGTTGGAGTTATGATACGCTGGCATCGCCACGATTGCACCGAACAAATGGGTTCGTTGCATTGTATACGGATGGGGTCGAAAAACACCAGAAATGTTTGGGATGAAAATGAAGACGTGAGTGGCACGTACAGTTCGATATTATCATTCCCGATGATCTGCAAGACGGCGGCAAGCATGCCCTCCTGGCCACTTATCTACTCCACCAAGGACGACCGTTCATCTTGAATGCACGCTGTTCTATCAAGTTACGCGTACCTTGCGGATATGAAGCTCGCCTGCTTTTTGGACATTTGGGTCCGGGTTGTAGGAGCTCGCGAAGAGCTTCGAGAGCGACTGAAGGTCCATCCAGTCAATCGAGCAATGTTACAGAAGAGAGGCCAGTCGACGGAGGGTATCCAGGTAGTAATACAAGCGAATGCAGAAAGTTGCAGGCTACCGAGGCGGTAGTGGTTGATCAACAAAGTCCAAAAATTTTGGCGCGTGTACGCGTCGCGTGTCACATTCGCGCGACGCGTTTGCGGAACCTCAATCATCCCTATTCCTCCCTATTGTCCCATGTAAAGCAGTGTAAAGCGCATTGCGGTCGCCTCGACAGACGTCGCGCAAAGGGAAATATAAATCGCGGGATAACATCTTCTCAAGCCAGACGAATATCCTGCACTGATGATCGTACGATAGAACAGACTAACGAAACTCAGACTCCACGAAATAACGAGCTATCACTGAGTAGAGGACATAACTGATGAAGAAACATATCAAGCTACGATAAAGCGAACACGGCAGTAACAGATGCGCGGCTGCTCATCAGGGCGACGTGAGAAGATATGTCCAAATGCCAAAGATTGCGTTCAGCAGGAAGCCGACTACAATACCCATTTGCAAACGTCTCCTACAGATATCGCGGCCGAAAAGCGAGGAGCCATTAGTATGCTATCCATGCGATGAGAAGCGCAGGCGCCTACGAGAAGATGACACTGCTCGTCGCTTCAAGTTCGCTCCCGTCGTCCCAGAACACAGCCGGCTTCGGGGAACGGAAGAAGAAGAAGGGTATCAAGGGGAAGAAGAAACCAGGGACGACACCGTTCAATAGCATCGATGTCGCTCGCGACGAGGACTGCGAAAGCGGCGTACCCCCGTTATCGAACGAATCAATCCACTGCTCTTCAAGCGCACGCGCGTGCTCATCGACTGGCCAAAAAAAATCAAATTTAAGAAATGGAAGGTGGACGATTGCATGGACTGCTTACAGTCTTCGTCGCTTTCAAAGTCTTGATCGATATAGTCGCCAGCAGAGTGTGCATGGAATTGCAGCCGGATATTGGCAATATCTTGTTCGGAGAAGCCAGCGGCGGCGAGCCGATCGAACCCTCTCAAAGGTTTGAGCTGAGCAGTCTGTGCGTGTGTGGGAGATAAGGTTTTCATTAAACCAAAGATGTATCGGCGTCTTTGCATACCTGTAACGAGTGCTCTTCTTCCTCGCCATCCGTCATCTGGGGCCCGACAGAACAGTGCAACCATATGTTGTTAGCATTCTGAACCTTGCTTCCTACGCTATTAGCATCGTTTTCGGACGCAGCACGACGGTGCTGTTGCTCCAGCGTGGTCAGCCGATTGTAGAGTGGCGTGCTTTCTGCGAGCAACTGCCCGGAGAGAATTAAGCGAAGACGCCGATCATGCAGCTGGGGTCTGGCATCCCGAATCTACGGTAGTCGAGTGAAGCCACGTAGAATATGGAGCAGAAGCATGGACGTCTTACCTTATTCTTGACATCCCGTACAACGTCTTTCTCTGCAATCTGCAGCGTGAGGTCGGGTATACCCTCGGTAAACCGTATGACGAGATCCCTCTTCGGAGGTTCTGGGTTGCCAGACTGAGGTTCCACAGCACGCTGCTTTCCTTTCGCCTTCTCACTCAGCGTCATTGCAATGGGGCTAGGAACGATTATCGATGGAAGAGAGGTTCGGACGATGAGCAGGGCAAGTAGCTCTACGCTTCCTGCGAATCGGAGATCAAAGCGCATAGACGAGGACGATGAACGGATCGGGGCAACGTTTATCTGAGATTGGTCGGAGTCTGTATATGCTGTCATCTGGACCTCTATGATTCGTCAGCAAGGAGACTCCGCCCAAACTCCGCGATGTGGAGGTGTGGCGCATAACTGCGCCGCTGATTACTCTACTACCTCCGCTACCAAACCCAAGCAACATTTATCTCCAGGTTCCTCCGTCCAGAAGCAGCCAAGATGCCTCGCGCAGAAGGTGAGTAGGTAGTTGTGGTCTCAAGTGTTACCTGCTGATTGCTCTCGATGCTCCAGTCGGAACACCCAAGTACCTTGCCAACAAGATGAAGGCGAAGGGCCTCCAGCGATTACGATGGTACTGTCAAGTCTGCCAAAAGCAGTGTCGCGATGAAAACGGCTTCAAATGTCACGCTCAATCCGAGTCGCATCTGCGGCAGATGCTCGTGGTCGGCGAGAGTGCAGGCCGGCACATCGCGGACTTCTCCTCCGAATTTCAGCATGACTTCGTACAGCTGCTCTCCCGCAGGTTTGGTACCAAGCGTGTGAAGGCGAACACCGTGTACCAAGAATTCATTCAAGACCGAAATCATCTGCACATGAATGCTACACGCTGGGTCACGCTGACGGAGTTCGTCAAGCATCTCGGTCGGACGGGTGTGGCTAGAGTGGACGAGACGGAGAAAGGGTGGTTCATAGCCTGGATAGACAACAGCCCGAAAGCGCTTGCCAAACAGGTATGTTCTGCTCTAAGTCACCGTTGAGCATCGGCTTACGGAGCATGTCTTAATGCAGGAAGCTTCTCTGAAGAAGGAACGGGCGACGATGTCCGATGAGCAACGGGAACGAATGCTCATCGCAGAACAGATTGAGCGGGCTGCTGCCACCACTGATCCATCGGAACAGTCACCGCCGCCTGTGGAAGAGGGTCTAAAGCGTGATGAGGGCACGGAGAAAATCGTACTGTCCTTTGCACCCAAGGCTCCTGCGGCTGCAGCTGCATCGACGCCTACGGCGTCTATAGGGGGACTAAAACTTAATCCGTTGAAACCCGCTACGAATCCTCTAAAGTCAGCTGTGAACCCGTTGAAGCGCCCAAGCATTTTCAAAACCACTACCGCATCGTCGATGCCTGCGCCTTCAAGTGAGGGAGAGCAAGGTAATGGGAAGAAGAGAGAGGCACCGATGTCAGCTGCAGAGCGAATCATTTTCGAGGATCAAGAGCGGAAACGGAGACGATTGGAGAGAGAGGCTGCGGCGTAGAGCTACCTCTATTTTGCTCGCCGGATGGACGGTGCGATTCATGTACTTTTGTGTTAGCATTATTGTATGGAGTTTCCATTTTTTGTTCCCCTATAACCTCGATATCTAACAGCGCGTTTTCCGTGGCTCCCGCTGTGCATGTATCTGCCTCGCAGACGTGGCTGGGACATGCTGCAAACCATATGATATGCTTTGCATATTGGTATAAGACATGTGATGTGGGGCTCCACACGTCTGCAGCTTGTCGGTCTTTGTTTGAGATGGCTTGGCCAAGATAGAAAACCTAACGATGCGCCGCTCGCAGCAATCATCTGTAAGTTTCACCAACACCTTCAATCCAGCGTTCTTTCCCGATAGGCGGTCTCCGCCCCTCGGTGCACGCAATCTTTCACGTTTGTCGCGGAGACGACCCTGCGTTCTTTTTTGCTGCAGTACTAAATATCCGGACGGACGCCTGTAGCTTCGCGGGGTTTCTCTGCGGGCATCGGTATATGCAGCATGTGCAGTGTCTACTTCAATTGGCTACAGCGTCATGACTCCATTAAAGCAGTCAAAGTGCGCGCTTTCACGTTGCTCCTTGCGAGGGATTCTTCACGCTAGAGATGCTGGCCTCCACGAAAAGCTCCGTCTGTTCCGCATGGGCAGGCTCTCACCGGTGTATAATGCCGTCAGCGTCTAGCGCCGCTCCTTTCACGCCATTGACCATGGCGAGTCCGCCCGCGGACATCTTGAACAGGCAGGAATGAGTCAAAGCACAGTTTCGGGGTATGTTGCAGAGCTCTGCAGCATGATGCTCCTTCGCGGTGACGTGCAAGCGCCTTGATTTCTCCCCAGGTGCTTGCAGGCATGTCCCCAAATTATTTCAATGCGCTCAATTTCTGCAATCCTCACGGTCGACAGTCTAGGACCTCACGAGCTGTTTGCATCATCTGTCCATGGGGAAATGAACAACTGGATCTGATAAAACAAAACACAGCGGCTATATTGTTGCAAAAGTGGTCGTGGAATGCTTTTGTGCCCCATCTCAGCATGCCGAATTCATGCTAGCGCCATTCAATGCTGGCAATCGAGCAGGAAATGATGCAAAGTCCTTACCGTGAATGGAAAATATACGTTACGGCATGAAATTGTTCATGTGAACTGACTTCCGAGACTATGACCGAGACGAGAAGCAATTGAATTAATGTTCACGGCCCAACACATTGGCTCTTATCTCCCGGCCACGAAGCAGAATTGCGATAGAGCCTGGTGTCACTCCTCCACTCTGCCTAGTCTTCATCGATCGTCGACAACCTACTTCATCCATCCCTGATACCCTCGATGTTCTCCTCGACGCTTCCCGGAACGGCTTCGTAAGGGCTAATATATCCTTGAAATCCGTACACAATTGCTAGCTACAGCCAACACCGGGTGGACAGAGCGACGAGTCGCCGACATTGACTATGTTTAACGTCGAGTAACACGGGCTTTTCCTTTGACTTTAGTCCCTTTCTTTCCGGACGACGCCCGTTCGAGGCCTTCATCCCATGTTTTTGCCGAGCCGCGTCCCTTCAATTGTGCTTGCCCTTTAAGCCACTCCTTTTCCACGGGTCTCCAATCAATGAACTTTCTTCGACAAGCGTTGCTCCCCATCTCGAGGTATTCGGCCCGTGTCACTACGTTCGCTGAGAACTCGGGACTTTTTGCGAAGGCAATAGCAGACCGGTACGCTTCCAAGATAGGCCTAGATACGATGGTCAGTCTAGAAACACAGGTGGCCGGAACAACATCGGCGGACTCGTCTGAAATATAAATGTTGACATCGCAGTCGACGGGAGCTAGCGATCGTAGCTCAGCCTGTCTGTGACAATGGGCGTCGTAAGTCAGGGTCCAATTGAAATGGATCGGTAAACACTCACAATCGCTCGCGGAGGCCAGAGAACTTGGCGTTCCCACCAACGATCCCGATATGTGCCCATAACATGCCTCGCACGTCCTCTGGCAGATGCGCTATACAATGTGCTACGCTAGATGCGATACCAGACTGTTCGAGGCCTGTCAATGAGGGGTTCGCGATCCAGTCAGCATGAATGGACAGTTCTAAATTAGGTTCGAGCCAATCACCAATGTCACCTGGCCGGAAAATGATCTCCGGGATTGTGAATCTTTCGTTGTTCATGTACATGACCTGGGCCGAATCATCGATCGCTTCGCCAGGTTGCCGAATGCGACCTCGACGGCCTGTTGAGAAATCTGGAAGAATGTACTCTTGCACGATGGCATTTCGCCGAGGGTCCGCCCTGGAGATACATATGACTACATTGGATTCTCATTGGGGCAGACCAGACACACCGACAGATTTCTAGGTCCCTCTTGAAGTCGGTTGATATGTAACAACATGCTTCTTTGATGTCATTCATGATGTAGGTCTCGTCCATCATATTCCACTGACGGAAAGAGGTTAGTTCCTTGAGCTGGTTTGTTAGAAGCTTGCCGCCGACGTCAATTCTGATTTGTATATGATCAGTTCATTCGGCGTGGTGAGATTCGAACACACCGTTCGACCGCGGCCCATACTACTGAGCCGTTGATTATGGGTATAACATGGGTGAAGCTGAAGCCGGAGTCTATCACAAGCATGCATTCGGGGGTTGGCAAACCTGGTCGCGCAAAGAGGTCTCCGTACGGGATGAGCGCAGCGGCTGATACATCATTAGATATGAGTAAAACGAGCTTGACGCAAAGAAGGGCACATACGCGTGCATCTGTAATATGATTGGAACTCGTATTCCTCAAATGCAAACTGATCGTAGACGTCCTGCAGGTTAGGCAAATCAAAGTACGGCTCTGTGATCAAAAGCGTGGATTCAGCCGTGTCGATCTGCAGCAAGAATATAAACGTCAATAGACAACCCTGAGCGGCTGAACGTGCCTCAACCCACTCCTAGGACAGCACTGGAGAACAATCCGTCCCATATGGCTTTCTCGGCATCCCAGTCTGTGAGATAACCCTGCATGAATATGTCGACTAAGCTACACTTCGGAGAAGACTTCTGCTGCACATGGCTCACCTTTTCGAATGGCAGGCGATAATGTAGACCCGAAAAATCACGGCATTTCTCAAGCTCGTGGCCGATATATGTTGTCTTGTCACCCTTGGAACGCACAATCGCGTTGGGAATTATTCTGGCTGTCAATTAGCCTGATTAAAACGATAGAGACGATACTCAATACATCTCGCATTTCACGACTCGACTCACCTGGGAGTAGCATCGTGTACGCCGACAATGCCAGCCTTGATTGTATGTGCGCCGTTGTCGACAACTACTGTTGTGGGTGTTTTCATGACTGGAAGGCCGTGAGAATGAGAGGTGGGACGAACGGTAGATCAGATCACGGCAGTCGATCATGTGCGTTGCGCGCCTTTATCCTGACCATCGAACACTGCCTCTTCCCCTGCCTGCCGTTCCTGCAAACTCGGCTCTGATAAATAACGGCGTAGAATCGTAACAATCAGCTCTGTTTGTTGGTGTCTAGCAAGGTCATTAGACAGACGGCTGAGCTGTCGACGCGGTTCCTGCTCAGATCATTGTCTCAGGAGCATCACAATCTGAATCTGGGAGTCCAGCGATCACTGCTAGAAGCTTTCTGCCGGGTGTACGGATTGTTGCTCGACACCTGTATCACACCTTTTTGATCAGCCGGCAAGCAGGATACTCCCACTACGTTCAATCTGGTGCGTGCATCGAGAATTAAGGGCCTAGTTTCGACATTGACTCGGGGTGGAGATCCGAATAGTACCCATCGCCGAGCTGTTGAATACAAGGAACACCCAGTTGAGGTCAGACTTCCAAGGAACTCAAATCAAGTGTTCCGGTACTCCCCGTTCTTGACGTACTGCGTATCATAGAATCCCGAGCCGTCTTGACATCCGTGGTTCGTCCGATGTGTGTCGGCTTCTGGTCGTTGGAACATCCCCGGTATGCGCTGTGCGTTACGCTTTCGGGTTCTCAGTAGTCAGCATCTCAGACCCTTTATGAGCATAGAATCCTGTGCAGCAACCGAGACGAATATTTGTCCCGACCCACCGTTAGTGCTCGGTTCCATTCGTTCGGGAATATCAATGACGACGCATCTGGGGATGGGCTTGTGTTATCCGGTCGAGATATGCTCGCTGGAGGAACATGGGCAGGTCTCAGCCGTTCTGGTCGAGTAGCAATTATGTACGCAATATCACGGCTATCCGACGTCTAACTAACTACGTGCCTGCACACAGTACCAATATCACGGAACCGCCCTCCCAGTACGACTCTTCCAGAGGGGACCTCACGTCCTCCTTCCTGCTTCCGAAGAAACCGACGATGACACTGCGGGAGGAGATTCATGAGCTCACCTCTCGGAATACGAAATTTGCCGGCTTCAATTTGCTCCTGTTATCTCCTCGGGCGGAAAGCGACCCTAGAGCGAATAAGTTATCACTTGACGCCGCAATCGCCACTAACTGCGGAGGGGGAGGCAGAATTATCGCCCGTGAGCTCACTTACGAGGAAAGGCGGTGTGGAGGAATATCCAATGGTGTCGATCATCATGGTGCGAACGAGTGGCCCAAAGTCAAACACGGAGTACAAGCTTTGCAAGATATCCTATCGTCCGATTTTGATGAGTCCAAACTCGTGGAACAGCTGTTTGGGATTCTTGCGTGGGTGTTGCTTCATGAGAGTCTGTCCGCAAAATGCTCTAATATTTGGAGGTTCTCGCGAAAGTTGGAAGAGTGACGTAGCACCAATTGATCGCTCGACGTTGCGCAACACCATCGAAGTCGACCCACTCTTAATCCCAATCAAATCGTCGAGCTCGGACATCAATGACTGCTATGGCACCCGTCTGTCCACGATAATTCTGATTCGACGAGATGGAGGAGTGCTCTTCATTGAACGAGACATATGGGTATTGAAAGAAGGTGGTACTGTTGCCAAGGCAGATCCGCGGACTCAGCGAGAATTTCGCTTCAACACACAAATTGACAGCGAGGGACAACAGGTGATATGAGCGCTGCTACGCATGTGTCTTATCCAAAGGATGAACTAGGATGATGTATCATAGTTCGAGACATTGCAGTCAAGGTTACAATGGTACCTACACCCTAAAATCGACATATCAAGACGTCATAATTGGCCGGACTGTTCATGCAGTAAGACCACCTAGTCCCGTGAAGAACGGAATATGACGCGAGGAAACCAAATCATGCAACGTGGTACGTCTTGTGATATGTGGTGTGTTCTCCCGCAGAGACGGGAAAATAGGCGTTATAATTGCTGGCTGTTCCCATGGCGGTCCACTCGTCCATCGGATTGCCGAGGCTTGAGTGGCTTGACGAGGATGTCGGGGACATTATCTCGCTTTCTGCTGGTGTTGGTAGGCCCTCATATGCGGACGTTGCGGAGTATTCCGTGCCGCCCCCGCTGCAAATACGCCTAGAGCTGTCAGCGTCATCCGGACAACTGGTCGAACCGCACGTACTGCATCACATCATCCAACTCCAAGATGCGGGTCAACACGAGGCATTCATGTTGTGAACTATGTTCTGGCAGCTGTCGCAGCATGTGGGAAGCGGTTCGAAGCTGATTCGTCAAGGCGATCAGCGGATGCGCTGCCGCGGGATTCGTTAAACAGGAGCAATGCATCTGCGCGGCCTCAAGTGCCGAGGTGCGAGTATAAGGTTGTTGGGGGTAGTGACCTCCAACGGCTGAGTGAGGGTGAAGCTGGCCTGGATATCCTACGGGGGAAGCAGACGATGAGGATGAATAGAATGCGCTGGCATCTTCAGCCGCCGAGCACATCCCATGCTGGCTATCATGCTGGTGAGTGGAGCGATAGTACGAATGTGAGGCAACGGCGACAGTATGGGAGAGAGATGAGTCAGTCGACGTCGACAAACTGTATAGCTGCTGTCGCGGCAGATCGGTTGCTTGTTCTGTCTTGACGGCAGAAGCCTGCAAGACGTTTGACCCGGACCCGTCAAGAAGCCCTTCTCTCCTCGGCTTCTGAAACTGCGATTGCAGACGCTTCGTGGACCGTGAATGCCACTTCTCATTCACGTCTCCATCGCAGTAGTTGGGCTCTGCCCACTTGGGGTGTGGCTTGCCTGTCGCGCAGGTATGAGCACAGCACCCGTGTCCAAGCGATGAGACACTTACCCCGAAGCTCCCTCACTAAGGATTCAAGCTCCGCTATTCTATTCCTAAGCCGAGTGGTCTCATCAATATTCGGATCATCCCTGTGTGCACTGGTGAGCCCTGGGAATGGAGACGCAATGTTGAGATGCTACCTCAACGCGGGGTCGTCGACCTCATAGACACACAGCCCCGTCTGTGGGGATCACTGTCGTTCTCAGACACTGGGGAAAAGGAGGTTGTGAACCTACCAATCCGAGTTGGATGCATCGTTGACATGGCCGCTTTCGGTCGCACTGCAATAGAAACAATCGGTGAACTACTTTACCTCAACCGCAGCTAGAGTCTCACCTTCCGCTTCGACGTATGACAATTGAGGCACGACTGGGTCGTCCGATTCCTACGCCTGAACGAGAAGTCAGTATACTTATGACAATTGAATAGTGGAGGAGGGGTGATGACCTCTTGCGGTGGTCGACCTCGAGGCCCAAGTCGAAGTCCATAATCTCGCCCTTAAACTGGAGAGGAGCCAAGTGGGGGTCGGACTCAAAATTCATGGTGAGGCAATGGGGTAGGGTTGGAACGAGGTGATGAGCCGCACTTACTTATGTCAAGCGCCATTCCGTTGACGCCTGGCAGTGGCTCCGAGCAAAATTAGATGATCTCTGGCATCCAGAGGGATTATGCGAGGTTTCCAATACAAGTGACCCCGAAATTGGTCGGACTGGCTAGAAATCGTCCCTGAGCCGCTTCTGGACAGCTTCTGGATAACCAAGACGCAGTGGGCGTTTCGGGGAGACGTGACATAACGTGCGAGTCTGCGAACCATTTAGTGAACGAAGGAGATAAGATTCAAGGCTGTGGACCGCTGTCCAGGATGCCGTGATGCATGGAACAACGTTATCGCAATAGGTACCAACACGGGAAGCGGTATGTCCCGCCTGCAGGGAATGTTCGTGAGATTCTTGATTGGCTGGCTTCGAAATCTTCCACTCACGCATTGCACATACTTTTACTTTTCCACCCGCTTCATTTCGCTAAGACGCCATTGTCTGGGAGCCCACATCCAAGCGGACCCGGGACACGGCTGCCTATCTGGATCAACTGATTCTGACTCAACCCCACGTAAGGACCAGCGATTTTACGCTCTTCTTCTGGCGAACGGAGATCTTCCCGGAAGCCACCCTGACCCGTATAGTGGCGTGATGGTTGATGCAGAACACCCACTTTACTGCTGTCCCGAATGCGTAGCGAACGGCATTGCGCAGGGCAGGTTCTCCGGCGAATATAGTACATTTCAATCACAACGCAAGGTCTTCAACGCGAGCACTTGCGAACTTCATATCAGAGAATGGAGAACAAGCGAATAGAGTGAAGCGCGCGCGCCCTGAAGAGACAAGTTGCCTCAAAAATATGCCGAACCGCGGAAACGATGAGTGGTTATCTCACAGTGGCGGGGATCAGCGCTCAGCACCAGTGACAGCGATCCCATCACAGCGCCTGGCATTCATTGCGATACATCATGATGCATCCAGGAAACCCAGCATTGTGGTAGAAGGACTGCAATCAGTATCCCGCGTGTTTTCAAGCTGTATGTATGCATGTCATTCTGTTGAACATTATGCTGTAGCATCGTAATATTTGGAAACACTGGTCATCAGCGTGAGGCTCGGCCGCCCATGGGCATAGGACCTGAGTTTTGGATTCAGAAGGAGCTCGAAGTTGTATCTTCATCATCGGGGGAGAGAAATTCCATGAGACCCGTGTGCTGGGGGCGGTTCCGTATATCTGGTCGGATCGGCTGTCCTGCGGAATCAAGTCGCCATCTAGAGAACATGTTGTCAGTTGTCACGACAAAGTTCACCGTGACTTAGCAATGCCAAGGAACCCAGGCTGTAGCATCCCGATCTGATCATTCAACACCCCAAAGCGTTGCTTACAAACGCACGCTGACAATGAGGATACCAGAACAGATCCTTTGCTAGGCGGCTGGCTCACCGTTGGAAACATAGAAACAGAAACACTCCGAAGTGCATGCAATCACGTCAAACAATAGACACATCTCACTGAGAGACTCACAGGGACGGAGCGATGATTATTCGATTGTCAGGTGAAGGACGGCCTGGTTACTGAAAGCTGCTGAGTCGCCACTGATGGGTGGGACGATCGACCAGACCCAACTGAATGCGGACTCGAGCTTTGCTGTATTGAGCAAGCAATGATTGGCAGTCGACCCTGAGGCATCCGCGAGTCTGCGGAGTCGTGGAAGAGCCGACTGCGACTGGCCATTCGTCTCGGCTTCCCGGCTGAGACAGCCTATGCAGAAAGTTGATAGTTCCGTGGTCGTCTGACTGCTCCAGGTCGCCGCTGGCAGCGCTCTATAGAACATCAGTCCGAAATGCCGCCAGATAACGAAGCATATCTCACTTCTTTGCATGAGTGACCAAGCCTGCATGAGCCCCGGCCTCAAGCAGCGGCCAACAGAATCGCTCGATTCCAATATAAGGCTTGATCTAGGCACACATTGTGGGACTGCCGTGGCTGGCGGACCGGTGAGCGCAGGACACCCTGGACTGGCGAGAAGCTGGAGTATGCTGTTCGGAACATTTGGACACATCGAGGACACCCATCACTTGCAAGCAGGACTGTTGGGAGCGAGCAGGCCTGATGAGGTGACATTGCAGCGAACCAGCTCCTACTAACCAAGTTTGGTACTATTTGTATTGTGGCTAGACGCTGCCTCTCGGCGATCAAGGGCAAGTTACTCGAGTCTACGGCCTCTCCCACCCGTCGATACTCTTCAGCAATGGTGCAAACAAACCATAGGCATTCCGGAACATAAGCTGCATTGAACTGTCCGTATCTTCCCACGCGCGCATTTACATCCGATACCGCTGATCGTCCGAGAGTAAATACGCTTTGATCTTTATAGGTATCCTGACAAATCCAAAAGTAGAATAATACCTGTACGTGAACGTGCTCTGTTCACATCCGACTCCGCAACCATCTATTGGAAGAAGCACATGCAGTATCCGGCCTGTGCTCGGATTTACACCAAGCTGTTTCAGCTGTCATGCGCAATCACAAACAGTCGCCAGTGTGGACGGTGTACTCGGGATGATACGGAAGTGGTCAATTGCTTCCAAGCAACTCATCGATGCCTTCTTGCTGCACCTGGAAGCTTCGCATGCAAGGGCTGAAGCTAGCCAGTCCGTTTGACATGTCGCCCGTCGCCTAGGTAGCTGCGTAGGAAGCTTCCGTAAAAGCGGCTAGATTTCACAAACAAGAGAACAATGTAGGGACCAATATGTACGAATGTTGCTCATGTCAACCTCGGAAAAATATCTTTCCACTTGCGTATCAGATACTTCCTTCTCGGCTCATCACCGTCTGGGCCAAGTGGCTATTGGCCGAGACACCGCGATATCATGGCTTGCGCCGGCCTCGACGCTGCGCGTGTCTATTTTGCTCCATCCGCCCAAACACGCGATGTACGCACGACGCGCACAGGTTTGGTGGACTCTGAGTACGTACCATCGAGCCGCTTACACTCTTTTGCACCCCTGCCACTATCCTGCAGGCTTCCTGACCATGCGTCGTAGCGGAGTGCACAGTTCACATAGATTGCGTCTGGTCGACTCCGCGTAATCGTTTCGAACACCCCATTTTCATCTCATAGGACTTGCACTCTATCTTGGTGCCTCGGAGTTGGTAGCCTCTTGCCTTCCGGAAGACGCACTGTTGGTCACTCCAATCACCCCGAAATCGATTGGTCGGAGCCCGCCATAGTTCTAGTGCTATCCTTACGTTACTGCGTGATTCTACAATCGGTACATTCATTGCTTCCGAACGGTAGCTTCAACTCAATGGTGTGTTCGATGTCTCAAAGCCCGCGCTGACAGATTCATGCTTGGTCTTGTCAAGTACACGCCGATGTCGCGGCACACTACGCTTTGAGGGCATGTCCACCCATCATGCCGCAACGCATGTCCATGCGCAACGTCCGGAGTGAGATGCGAGCCAATGCTCGTCACGGTCCGGTAAAAGCTCCGCCGAGGATGCTCAGGTATTGTCCCCATTCGTGTACTGCCGTCTTCTGATGGCCAGAAATGTGAAGGATCCCTCCTTCTCGAACTGGTTTGTCGTTTCGATGAAAGCACATCCCTGTCTCCGGGCGACTTGTCCCCGATACCCGGATTTCAGGGATTATCGAACGGGAACATTCATAGGAAACGATGAGACAAATCGTGTTGAGGTGCTGCAGGCACACCTTGAGCCCCGTTCCCTCGCGGAGATCTCATCGATATGTCCATAGTTATTTGCGACGTAAAATAGCATTCGTACGTCACTAGTAAATTAAGACCGGGATGGCACTCGAGCATTACGGAGCGCATGCAGACAGTTGTGCATGAAGCGACTTTGGCATACGACACCAGCTATTCTGGTGCTGGAGAGTTGTCACAACTTGAAGTGGCAGGCAAGTTGGGCCACGGAGTTCGTTGGGGCGGGCGCTCTGCCCCAGGCGCGTCATGTGCGTGACTGTGGCTGCAGCTCGTAAGTGCCGGCTTTGCTCTCTAACCACCAAGCAACATCGTTCGCGTCGGGCTGTACGCAGAGCACTTCCGTGCAATGTCTAGTGAGAAGAAAGTTGCGCAGATTGCGTCGTCGCTGACAGAAGAGTCGGATTCTGCGTTGCCGATTATAGAGGCACCGGAACCAAAACCAGGGTTGAATGGTGCGCCAGTGCGCTGTAGGTCACGCATACATTGCTCGTTGAACGGTTTAGACACTTATAGAGCTTGAAAGGGTACGATGTAGGTGTATATCGTACTCTAGCTATGTGCAGGTTGGCTTCATAGCAACAATCCCCAGGCTGACCGCACCGAGCCGTATACCCGCATAACCCCCTTCCAAGAGAAGCACGATACCAGTATCGAGTAAGCCGCTGCTGTCTACCTTTCCGCTGTACAAAACTCGCTGCATACAGTACCACGCAGATTTTTCTACAAGCCCATCACTTTGACTGCTTTGGGCATAGGAATGGCGGTCTTGGCATATGTCGCTACGACCCAGGATGTTCTGGAGGAGGGTCGGGACAAGCGCAGAGTGTCAGTTTCTATTCGGTCTACGCTTGTTGCAAGGCTCAAGTGGTCTCAGTGGTGTATATGCAGCAATTGCATCGTTCCTTCTCTTCTCAATGATCCAGTTCCGGGACGGGCCCTTCGTCCGACCGCATCCAGGTTCGCCGGTACATTTGCTGTCTCCTCCTTCCTCTACGTTGACTTCTTAACTCGGAAGCTTTCTGGCGGGTGGTTCTGGGCATTAATTTGCTATATGAACTGGCTCTGGTCTTCTTGCTCTTCCAAGACCTCGATTCGGCGAGAGCGATGATGAAGTACCTAGACCCCAGCCTGGGAAAACCCCTCCCTGAGAAAAACTACGCTGAAAACTGTGACTTCACATTCCAGAATATCTGGGTAAGAAGCATGGTTACGTGGGAATACTGCGTATCTCATGCGGCTTCGCGCAGAATGCCATTGACATATTCTGTCTGGCACATACCCTTGGATGGTTCGGCAAGGCCTTGATACTCCGCGATTATTGGTTCTGCTGGGTGAGCAGCTCGTTCAATATATTTAGTGCAACGGCTTACAAAAATAGATCTTGAGCATTGCGTTCGAGCTTGCAGAATACAGTTTGCAGCACCAGCTTCCTAACTTCGCGGAGGTACGCATCCATCCATCCATGTGATTCAAAGGGTGCTAAAGGAACTGAAGTGCTGGTGGGATCATGTCAGTCTCATGGAAACATTGACTGATGTCCCGGCTCTGACGATGGACTGCAGTGGATCCTAGATGTACTGATCTGCAATTGGCTCGGTACATATTTAGGTATGGAATGCAGAAGGATACAGGATTTCAAGCTGCTAAGCATTACATTCTGATCATAGGGATGAAGACATGTCAGTTCTTCGAAGTTAAGGTTCGTGGCTCCGTATCACGTGTGAGACATGACTGAAACCCCCATCGCAGCACTACGTCTGGAGAGGTCTTCGGCAAACACGCGGGATCCGCTCCAAAACCAGACGCGTGATAAGCCAATTCTCTCCTCACGACTGGACCACGTTCAAATGGGAAGGGACGGCTTCGTTCGTGCACTACTTCACGGTCGTGCTGCTATTGGCTGTATTCCTAGCAGCTGAACTTAATCCGTTCTATCTAAAGGTTAGCTTTCGTTCGCTCGTTCCACCAAAACTCTCGCTGAATAGGGACAGACTCTGTTGTGGATGGAGCCCGATCACCCATTCGTCATTGCGCGCCTTGCAGGGGTCTTCCTTTGTGCCTTGCCAGCGGTACGGGAGCTGTATCAATATGTCAACGACCCGAGGTATGTCTGCGCCGGCCAAGTGTCAGATACGTCTCGGGTGCTTTGCTGTACTGATCCCCTTTTCGGCTTCCGATAGAAAGGCTGTCAGGATGGGCCAGCATGTATGGCTCCTGCTCGCTACTATCGGCACGGAACTGCTGGCAATCACGAAATGGAGCAAAGGTCAATTCCCCGAGCCACTGCCGACGCGGGTCAAGTGGGCTTGGGCGGTGGGCGCTTTCCTGCTGGTGCTGTATCCGACCATACGGGTTTGTGTCCTGTTCGGCACGTTCGACTGAAGTCTGACTCACGCTTTACAGTTCGGTATCCCGAGTGCTCGGAGGTACCTCAGACGCTCGAAGCGCAGCGCGAAGGCGAAGACAATATCGTGAAGACCTGTCACGACCGCCACCATCACCTGTAGTCATGGCGTGGCACGAATTGAGTAGCTTACGGCGCCTGTCCTTTCATAATAGCGAGGATCACTTCAGACCCACGAATAACATCATCGAGTACCCGAGAGGCACCGAAGAGCACCGTGCGCCGCGCAAGGACCGCCCTATCTCGATCGAACTTCACGGAGGTCAGACTATGATCGCAGACGAGCGATCGATTAAGAAGCAGGCCTGGGAGGCGCTGAACCACAACTTTGGATACCCGATACGCCACCCAAGATGGCCGGCGGGAAGATTAATGGGAGATAGAGCGACCGACCCGCCTCGGGATCAGGTCGCCTCGACCAGTTCCCTTCATTGATCGTAGCCCTGGTAATGGTGCACTTCGCGTTGCTGCCCTCACACGAGAGATCCTTTATGCGACCATAGGCTTCGCAGCTAGTCGGGACCGCTCAGGCGTGGATTATGCAGGAGGATGTATTCCGATAACGATTATTCGACCACACGAGCGCGCCCGATGAAAAGGGATTGTCTGTAAGGCGTTTACATTGACAGCATGCACATAGCGGACCAGTGACCGCATCACATGCATACAGCCATGATGCACTAGAATATCTCCACAGCCTTTGCTGATGCTGCCACTCGACGCTTTCAGTGGGGAATGTGGACTGAGTCGCATCGCAGCGGAGATGGTTGCAGTCCGAACAGCGGGTGCGTGACATACCGCAGAACGTGTCTCGTGGGGCTGTATTGGAAGCCACACAGCGTGGCAGAGCCTCTGGGAGGGATAAGTTCATACTTGTACGGTAGGGAGGCTAGTCGCATTCGGTTCTGCTCCCGCCGGATGGCATGCGAGATAGTTGATGGTACTGCCAGTTCCATTTTGCTCATGATGCTTCGATAAGGCAGCGCTCGTGTGGACTCCGGAGTAATTAGCTGGACTCCGGAGTAATTAGCGGACCAGGAAAGACCACAGTGGACTGGCATCATGGGAGCCATTGCTGAACTAGTTGCATGACACGCATGACGGGACAAAAGACCTGTGGAACTGTCAGCGTCCAGAATAATATGATTGTCCATGCTCCATGCATGCGTATGAGTTTGTAGCCCAATATTAGACCTCTCGCGAAACGACCAAAGGGTAAACGTGGTAACGCCGTGGCTCCAGTTGTGTGATGGAGAGCCACCGGCTGATGACATCGTAGCCAAAGCACACGAAATATTCATAGCTGAAGGTCGCATTTAAATGTCGTGCAAGGCGCGACTCGCGGGACGAGCGTGAATACCAATCGAGCTCGGGACGGTCGATGGTCGATGGAGACCTCGGGGATAGGCGCGGATGACTAAGCTGCGGTAAAGGGATGAGTAAGTTCGGGAATTCCCATATCCAGCTATTATCGAATATTCTAGCAGCGACTAGATTGCTGCTTAGAATCGGTAATCCACGTTATAAGCTAGGGGACAGCTGGAGCGGCCTCCACACCTTTTGCAACAACCATCACCTACTTTACGACAGGATACCCATCTTTAACGCCATCTGACGCTCTTTACATGGATAACCACTCAAACACTGTTAGCGGTTTCCTACAGCACTTGCTGGATGCCAATCCGCAAATCAGGCAGGGCATTCAGAATATCGTCCATGGCATAACTAACCCAACACCATCCTCCATCGAACCCAGTCTTCCTGAGGACGATCCAGATTTGCTGGATCTCCCGCCTTTGGAACCCATTCCTGACGATCCTGCTTCCCAGCAAGACGACTCAGAGGACCGTGAAATGACCCCTGTGGAGGACCTCGCACAATCTGTAGGAACTCTCTCTCTGCGCTCGTCCTCACTAGGTCCTGATCCAGCTACTCAGGATCAGGATCACGCAGTACACTATTCGTCTGCATCGACGAGCCCCTCCGCTTTCCCACAATCAAATCTGTCACTTGGCCACGAATCCGACGATTCCACGTCTTCAGCACAGAACACGTCGCATATAATCATGGATGTGGACATAGCCGAAGGCGAGGCCTCAAATCCACCGTCTCAATCCCCTGATCCCGCTCCTACACGGAATCCACGGCGTTCGCGGGTCGATGAAGACATCGACGAGGAGGACATGCGCGAGACCAATCGTCAACGTTTGCACTCCCCTACACCCGACCACCAGCACGAGCCGGAGCTCGCTTCGCAGCCCCCTGAAGCACATGAAGCGCAGCAGAATGCTCCTCGCACACCGCCACCGCCCTACAGCCGGCTCGTCTACACATTCGACATTTACCCGCCACCGCCACCCACGCCTCGGCAGGAGGGCATGCAGGAAGGTGCTCAGGCTGACCCGCAGCAGGATCAGCAACCACCGCACTTCCACGGCCCGTCGATGTACAACTTCACCTTTCAAATCCCTATCGTGCCGCCCACTCCTAATGCAGAGGGAGTCGTTCCTCCGATGGGCATGCCTGACTTCGCCCAGGGATTTGCTCCTGGCGGCGAAGGATTCTTCTTCCCGTTCTTCCCATTCCCCTTCGGAGAGGCACGCGAGCCAGAGCCTGACGATCCGGAACGTGCAGAAAAGCTCATTCGTGGCCTTGAGGTGGTTCCTCCGGGGCTCGTGCAACGGATAGAGCGGACGAGCACTGATGAAGGAGACGCGATGTGTTCAGTTTGCTGGGAGAAGCTTAGTTCGGAAGGCGGCGATCTCGAGCAACAGACGCGCACGGAGGGCATCGAGAGCAGCGGTCCATCAGAGGCGTCGATGGAAGTTGACAGCTCTTCCCCATCCAACGATCCGCTATATTCACATCTGAAGGATCTGCCAAAAGTCGTTGCTCTCCCATGCTCTCACGTCTTTCATACGTCGTGCCTGCTGCCCTGGTTCACGAAGCCGCATCGTACCACATGCCCTACGTGTCGTTTTGACATCGACCCCGAGTCACTTACATATGTGCCGCCCCGACAGCGTAGGATGCAGCAGGCTCCACAGGGGCAGGAACCGGCGCAGGCGCCGGCTGGTGTCCAACCAACACAACCACAGCCGCAACTCGCGCAGGCTGGCCCACAGCCCACCCCGGGTACCGCACCTGGTCAGGAGCAGGGTGCTCAGCCACGGACGGGCGCTCCTCCGTTCATGCCGCTCGAATTCAGCCTTTACTTCCCCGTTGCGCCGGGCGTGATGCCCGGCGGCACGCCCCCTGCTCCCACAGATGAAGTTACTGCCCAGGGCCAAGTGCCAACGCGGGGCCAGTCTCCACCGCCCCACCGGGGCTTCTTCGAGCGACTCTTTCGACCGCGACATCACCAACCGGCCGAGACGCAGCAACAACCGCAGCCCCAACCTGCGGCTACTCCCGACGCTGCTCTCCCACCAATCCCACCGGGCGGTGGCGGCGCTATTCCAGGATACGTCCGTCTAGATGATCAGACGGCTCGTACCTTTTTGCAGAACTTATTTGGCCCAATCCCACAGCGGGGCCCGGCGAACGCGCCCAACGCTGCTGCAGGCGGACCAGCGCCTCAGCAACGTCCAGCTCCACAGACAGGCGCCCACACCCAAGGCCGTCCTCGGCCACCTGAGAAGCGCCAGTGGACGTTACCAGCCCCGCCTGGCCTGACGCTGCGGCAGCGGGTCGAGCGTAAGGAGCGGGAGATGGGCTTGCGTTGCTGGGACGTGAGCTGTGGACTCGGCCCGTCCGACGAGGACCCTGTGCCTGTTGTCGATCCGCGCACGATCCGTCAGATCTCAATCCGTCCACTCGGCGGTGTCGGCGAGAAGGTGTGTGAGCATACGTTCCACCCGTCTTGCCTTGTGAGTGCGGAGCGGGTCGCGGGGTGGGGCGGCGAGGAGAAGAAGGAGGACAAGGAGGGCATGGAGGAGGTGGAGGTGTCATGTCCCGTCTGCAGAGCCGTGGGTGTCATCCCGCGCACGGATTGGGACGAGGGCGCGTGTACACTCGCGTAGGCTGCGATCTTCGTGGCGCCTTATTTCATTGCAGCTTGATAGACTAAGTTATTGTGACATCGCTTTAACGAGTCTACGTCTCATTCATATTGTCGTTTTGCTTTGTTGTGTTCATGCTGCACTAGTGTACCACTAGTCAATGTCTCGAGTAACTTACATTGTACATTAGGCCATGAGTATCGTATATATTACTAATAGCACAGATCTTGACGCCATAATATCGTTTCGCTGAGAGTGTGAGTGAGTGAGCCAAAGGTTTTCAAGCCCGATTTGGCCAGCGCCATCAGGTTACTGGTTACTGTCACAAGCACGTGCCGTGACGAGACGCGTTTGACTCAAATCTCATGCGCCGTTTTCTCCCAGCATGGTCTGACTGACGCTTACGCTTACTGCGACCACGCTTTCTGAAAATTTGTCATTACCTGCATGGACCAGCCCTGACGGCTGCTTAGCTGTTGACTCTCACGATCGCCTATGCTGAGCATACCACACCACACCTTGGACCGCGGTCAAGACGCGGTTCCCGAAGGCGTTTGTTGTTATTCTCACACAAATTTTTACGTGGTCTAGGCTAGCAATCAACGCTGTTGCTCAAGACCTGTCGGCGGATGCGCTTTTTTTGGACGGCTTTGGGACGTCTTAAGGGTCTTCGCAAATCTTTTCCGTCAGAGAGACGTGTTTCACGAAGGGTAATTCCGAAATGATGAACAAAGGGCCATCTGTCCACGTCTAACTGCAAACCCGCCGGACCAACCGGACAAGAAGGAGTGATGTTGATCGCAGAACTGTCATAACGCCCGTGAACAACGAACAATCCCTGAGTATCACGCGTGTCAGTCGAGTGCATTCGCACGTCGATCTGCACACTTCGCACAGGTGCTTATGGGTAACGCAAGCGTTATTATGCATCGGGGAACTGCGCCGGAAACCTGGAATCTGCGGTATACCCGCTAATCGCAGTCGCCATTGGCCACGTACGCAAGACGGCTACAAATACGCATCCTTCCTGCCATCGGAACCTTGTCTGCCATTTCATCTATAATTTTTCGCGAACTCTCGCTTATTCTTTTTTTTTCTCAATAGTGACCGATGCGGTGCACGCCCGAAATACCCCCTCTGCTCCGAACAGAGTTTCGCAATATAATGCTATGCGGCAGAACAGCGTCATACCGCTCCGTGATACCCGTAATACGAGCGTACTGTAACTTTGGCGATATTAAACCCTATGCAAGAAATCTCGTGTGTCCATTTACATCATCAATGACTGGTCTTGGAGCTTGCTCACAACATCCGAGTTTTTTTTTGTCGCAGGCGATGAGTGTGTTGCTTTGATGTCGTGCGCTGTCTTTAGCGCAAATAATTTTAATTTAAATAGAAACAATAGTTTTCAAATAACAAAGTAATTTGGCTATTGACAGAATGTGGACGCGAACGGCTTACGTAATAATCGTCGCTGCAGTTCGACACCTTTTAGGAAGTAGTTTACGTAACGTTCGCCCCTCCTCCTCGTCATCGCGCTGCCCCTGTTGAGCTTTCTTGCTTTCTATCCACCACGTCGCTTGATGGCGTTTTCTACGTACCTCCTCGCGGCAGTGCATGGTGAGTAGTCTGTAATGATTTCGATGTTGATTTGCAGTGTTTCTCGCTGTTAGCGTCTACTTATTGCTTTATATATGCTCACTTCGCTTAATTATGTACTTCCTCGTGGTGGTACATAGTAGTTGGCGTTTATTAAATGGTTCATGCTCTGATTTTGACGTTCGTTCACAGCGCTTCTCACTATTAACGTGTTCTTATTCGACGTGCTCTGTTTCTTTATACCTCGGCCGCCGGTTGCACATTCGGGAGACGTCTCAGAGTGTGCACGGTCACATCATTCAATTGGTTACTGCTCTCCTCCAGTTGGAGATAGTATTCATAGGTCATGCGTATGTTCGACGAATGATATACATGGATTTTCGCCTCGATACGGATTGCCTGTCCTGCTGTCTCGTCGTTTGTCAGTGACGTTCAGAGGTACGCAACCTGTGAGTTTCCTCGATTCCACGTGGTCCTCGAACGTTTCATCGATTGTGCTTGACGTGCCTGCCACTGCCTTTATTGTTCTTTGCTCGCATACTTCCGTTGTGCAGTTTGACCAATCTCACTTGAATGCATCATATAGGAAGAGACCATCGAAAATGTACGGTGATCGGTTTGGAGTCTATTGTTCGGGCATCGATGTAGTTTGGCTTGTGTGTCTGCCATTGCAGTGTTCGACTTTGTACATGATGGTTTGCATGAAGTGAGTTCAGAAGGGATCTGTACGATGCACTGGCATCTGTTGGATCAATTTCCAGTTGTAAGTGGACAGCTTCGACGCACAGAAAGAACTAGATACTTATTTGCCAGTGTTCATCATTGTGACTTACCTGCTCTGTGCAGTGAATTGAAATGCATTATTATAGACATGCCGTTGAAAGATCTGGTGTGCAGGCTCGATTTTGCATCGCTTGTTTCAGTTGCAACTGCACATGGACTAATTGCTCCTGGGGGTGAGTGGACGTCCACAATCGTCATGAATGTGATCACTGCTGACACCATCATCCCCGCATATCCCACTCACATTCAGCAACACCTTGCCTTTTGCTCTCCCACCATCAAAGGTACCCAACTCAGAGTTGCTGCAAAGGGGAAATATCAGGGACGAGAATTCACCTTCTATGATGGGGGCCAATCCTCTTGTCATTGCTGAGGCTGCCCTGACTGGCAACGTCTCTTCTTTGACAGCGGTTGTTTGAACCTTGCATTCGATAGCATCCGCATCCAACCCCCTGAACCAGTGTCGGTCTTGTGGTGCATGAGTGATTCGTGGTGCAGTGATTCATGTATGGTCAGAGCAAAGGGACTCATAGTGTTTGCCAGTTCAGTAGACGAGATAATGGCGGCATTCGACGGTGTAATATGAATGGCATTTGCGCATGCTCTGCGACGGGCCTCTGTGTTATTTGGAACCGGCGCCCAGCGCCTCTTCACCCAAGTTTTTCTTGTCTTCCTTGCGAACTCTCCGTTAGCGTCACCTGTCCCACGCGCCTATACGGCAAGCGCCAGGACGCGGGGATCAACATGAGTATGTATACAATTGCCGTGCATTGTGACAATTCATCGTATCGTACAGAAAGTCCACGCGCTGCGCGTTGAGCCCTGGCTATGCGAACTACTACAGGAGGTGTGTGGGATGGGATCGGATGAGTGGTGTTCATACATAAGGATGACTTAGAGGGGCGATATGAGGATGCGGTAGGAACAAGGTAGTGTGAGTATATGCGCGGAGAAACGAGCGATGCGATGCGAGTAGGGATGAGGATCCAGTCCAGTCCAGTCCTGCGTGACAGAGCGGTCAGCACAGATCGATTGGTGCGTAATGTCCTCCACAGGGAGAAGATTCACTGACCGTGACAGGTGGCGAGAATACAATACGTATGAGAGAATAAGATATCGTTGCCGTCATTTGCGGGAGTCGTTTGGGAGCCCGAGATCGAGCACCCAGTAGCTATCTGGCTTGTCATCGGTGTCCACAGGACGCCTAAGACCCATGAATATCGTCCGCCCCTCTAGCAGGTCGACCCGCCGCATCCCATCTCGGAGCTCAACAGCCTCCAGGGCGGGCGACTCCCTGCATCGCCTGCGGAACTGTGCCTCACATCTAGTGCGGCGCTCCGAGGGGATGTAATAATCCTTCTCTATCGTCGTCAGCTTGCAATGGAACGTTTGATATATCGCATCGTAGACGTCAATGCACCGGATACCTCCAGGGATCGATGGCTTGACAAAGATGTCCCAGTGTGGCAGCTGCGAGCAGCGGATATCCATCTTGGTGAGCGGGACTTCAGACGCTGGCTTCAGCAGGTCAAAATCCGTCAACGCGACTGGGGGCATATGCGTGTGGTCGCGGATGAAGTGGACCGGCCGCGCCACATCGAAATATATTTTCTTTTTCGACCATGCTGGATCGAAGGGCAGGAGCTGCCAGTGAAGAGTCACTGGTTGCAGTGGGGGCGCTAGATGCACGTGGTATATCAAGAGCTGATTGCGATTAAACGCCAGATCATCAACATAACGTACCAGGCTTCAAGATGCCTTTCAAAGGCTTTGCGGGGGTGGATGTATCAGATCTGGCTTCGGGAGCCCCAGGCTGCGGGGTGAGAGGCCGGCTACTACTGAGCTTGTCCTCTGGCGTAGATGGTGCGCTGCCTGCCTTCCAATCTGAGGAATCGGGCTGGGTCGTTGAGACGGTACGCCTGGTCGGATACAGTGGCGAATCGGGGCGAGGGCTTCTTATCTTGCGCCGTGGTTTCAGGATCTCAGTCTGGGGGCTGGACGGCCTGTGTGATGGCGCGACGGGTAAAAGTGGAGAAGTCGAGCCCTCATCATCCGAAGACGAGTCCTGTAGCACGGCTGACATTTGTAAAGGAGAGATGTGGTATACATCCCCCTCCCCAATATCTGGCAGCTCTAGTCTGCCAAGCTTTGGTGCTGGCGGGATCGAGTCGGCACCCTTCAGCAATCTCATAAACATACTGTGCAGCGAAGTAGGTGAACGAAAGGAATTAAAAGGTGCGATGAGCGAGGGGATGGAGGTGAAGAGAAACGAATGATCTCCTGGTCCCGTCAGCTGTGCCAGCCAAGATCATAAGTGCAAGAACAGATAGCGATAGAAAGGCATATACATACAGTCGTGTCTAGTCGTGACTATCCTATTAGATGTCTTGGTCGTTCCTCACGGAGAATCAGGGCCCCTGCAGTCGAGCTCTTCTGAGCGGATATAGACCGAGAGGCCCTCAGGTTCAGCGTGCAGGCTGCAGAGCTGAAAGGACGGAGGCAAGAACGATTTGGGGGAAAGAGCCACTCGTCCTCACCGCCGACACGAGGCGGCATGACCGCTCTGAATCTCTCCCAATCGAACCGCTGATCTTACTCCTTTCTGTTTGCGCGTTATTTGTGGCTGTAGGTCCAGATTTCCTTCCGCAAAGCGGATGGCTGGCACAGCACTGTCTCCTTTATCCTAGGACACTGACACATTTACTGAAGCCAGGAGACAACAAATAATGAAGTACATGCACGATCAGCAAAGAAGCAGACACAGATAGCGATACTTCATCATGTTTCAACCACGCTGTCGGACACGAGGTGATCACGTTCCACTGTATCATATACAGACGATCTCGACCGTTTCTTACGGGAATGTCTGTCGGCAAAGAGAGGTATCTGCAGGAACAAGAACAAAGAAATATGTGCAAGTAGGCGTGTATGGAGATGCACGTTAGCCACTTGACCTCGTCGGGCACGCAAGAAGAACCACGGAACGTTCCACTTCTGGGCTGTTCTCTTTGTCCGCTCAGGGACGTAGTTCCATCAGACCGAAGCATACGGCGTGCGATGCTGGTGGGAAAAATTGCTTCGAAAAAAGACACGGATATTAGGAAAGCCTCAATAGGCAGGTGCTGGACCTGCCTGTTCGGTCAGAGACACAGAGAGCGAGCCTTTGTGAAGCCTGTGAGACGGCGCAGAGATGATACGGGGCGATGCACGGATATGGATGATAAATACGAGAGGCACGGAGCGAACTGGAGCACGTTCTTGACCATCCGCTCCCTTCTACCGCACCCGATGTTCTTTACAACGGGAATGTCAGATCCATTCTACGTTATACGTTCACGCCCGCGTCGCGAGACGCGAGAGTCTTCTCGCGCGGAACACCGCAGAGATGTCTTAGGACTGCCAGGACCAGTGGATATATGGGTGGCCGCAAATACGCAGGAAGGTGCCGACCGGGTTCCGGATTTGCCACTGGCGGATAATGAAGTGCGCTGCGAGGTTCAAATGAGGTTTACACCGGTGAGTGGAAATCAGCACACATCCTCGACTGATGAATGTATATACCTGTCTTTCATAGGGACCGAAAAGTGACGGCTCCTACGACAACTCCGACCAGGATACGTACATTTTACACTTGACCGTCACGGGTCGCCCGCACGGACCATTCCACGCAGCCGATAGTTTCGCTGTCGTTTTGGAGGAGTACAAGGGATGGCCTTCAAGCCTCGACGCACCTGATTGGGCGAAATGGCCTCCGGGGCGTACCGTCATCTTCCGACAAACTGTGACCAAAGTCGCCAATGCATTTCAGACAATGTTCAGTGCTGAAGAAGCCCAGGTATCTGTTCAAGCTTGTCGAGCTAGGAGTCTTCTAATCCGTTTCTCTATAGTGGCTTGTTGACAGGTTGCATAGGCTGTAGCAGTGAGCGCTTCGTCTAAATAGAGTTCAAAGGCGGCGAGGGTTAGAAACTTTCCGAACACGGAAAGCGAACATGGAGTATAGCGGCAAATCGGTCACACAAGACACTATTCCCGTTTGTGAACTGGCTGTGATCACGGCGTTCAGTCAAACTCTGCTTTCATAACAATCGAATCCACCGCAGCGGGAGAAGGTCTGATGAAGAACAGTCGAAGCAGGGAGAAGCTCCCGAACAACAGAAGACTAACGCAATTCATGGGATGTCGGACAGAAGCTAAGGTCGACAAGGCACCCACATCGAGGCGGAGTGAGTGCTGTGGGAAGTTGGGTAAAAGAAAGGCCTCGACTTTCCTGTGACGGAAACTGTTGGGCAGATCCTGGAATAAGTAGCGCAGGGTCACTTGCTCTTCGATCGGGTGCTGAACCGATGGACTACCGCTCGAGACTTGTGGCTGAAATCAGACCATGAGCGATCAAGTCAACATCATTGTGTGCATCCGAGGGAACGGAGGCCTGCTGGACTTCCATAGTACGTAGTTCATTTGGCGGGGCGAAAGCGCGCAGCAATCAGTCAATGTCCGAGTTCCATATCACGGGTGCTCAAATGACATTCGTAGGTATGGCCTAGGGCGTCCCGCCGGCTTTTCTACATCCAATGGTCGTGCTTGCGCATAAGGAATGTTAGAATCCAGCAATGAAACATAACTAGCGACGTACCTCGCTAATTTGAGGAATTTGTATGGAATGCGAAAGACCCTTGCAGACTCCGACAGGCAAGAAGCCAGCTGAGGATGCAGGACCCCAGACATCACTACTCCTGGAAACATTCTGCAAAGACAGAGTAGACGTGAATGTCCAGGGTCATCAGAACTAGCGCCTCTCGCACGAAGCTGTAGGCATGACCGTAAAGCACCGCATTGAGGATGACCTCGAATAGCAGTAAACCTATAATCTTGAGACAGCGCGAAGAAACAAAATCAGAGCTGACTTTCAAGCCACTTCCCAGCTTCCAGATATCTTGTGCGGCCATGAGCGTCGAATCCAAGGGAAGGGGTTGAACTTCACCTAGCTATCCCTCAATCACGTGATCGATATAAAAGTTGCAGATGCAAAGTCGATCAACGACGGTGACCTCTATTTACCATTACCAGGTTATTGCTGTCTGACCCTCTCCTCCTCTCACCATGGCCACTCATGCCCTATTTGAGACCGCCTCTGGGTATGCAATTTTTGAGGTCAAGCTTCAAGAAAACGTCGGCGCGAGAACGAAAGCCGTGCAAGACTCCATTGACGACCTGGCAAAATTCGGGAAGATGGTCACGCTAGTCAGTTTCTCGCCATTCCGGAGTGCTGCACATGCCCTTGAGAATATGAATGACGTTTCGGAAGGTGAGCAGTGCTCATTTGATTGAATGCCGATTGTAGCATCTGACACGACCGCCAGGCATTCTGAACGATTACTTGAAGTCGCTACTGGAACTGAACCTATCAAAGCCCTCGAAAAAGTCTTCGGTAAAGCTCGCCATATGGGACCCTGTCCTCGCATCCTCCATTAAAGCTGCGCTCAATATCGAGTGTGACACTTCCGAAACATCCAAAGACATCATCCGCGGCATCCGGCAGCATGCAGGCAAGCTGCTAATGGGTCTCAATGACACCGACCTCATAAAAGCGCAGCTTGGCCTCGGACACGCCTACTCCCGCGCAAAACTGAAATTCAATGTGAACCGGATAGACAACATGATCATTCAGGCCATTTCCCTCCTCGACCAGCTCGACAAAGACGTCAACCTCTTCTCGATGCGCATACGAGAATGGTATGGTTACCACTTTCCAGAACTTGTCAAAATCGTACCCGACAACTACCAGTACGCTCAGGTCGCCCAGTTTATTGGTGCGAAGGAGACGCTGACGGAGGAGAAACTCTCCGACCTTGCCGCCCTTCTTGACGATGACATGATCCGTGCACAAAACATATTGGATGCTGCGAATGGCTCGATGGGCTCATCCCTCGCGGAGATTGACATGCTCAACATTAACGCATTTGCATCACGCGTCGTCTCCATCGCCGACTACCGGAAATCGCTCACGTCGTATCTGTCAGAGAAGATGAACATGGTCGCGCCAAGCCTCACCGCGCTGCTGGGCGAGCGGATTGGTGCACGGCTCATCAGTCATGCGGGCAGCTTGACGAATCTGAGCAAATATCCTGCGAGCACCGTCCAGATTCTCGGTGCTGAGAAGGCCCTCTTCCGAGCACTGAAGACCAAGGGCAATACGCCCAAGGTGATTTCGCAATTACTCGCTCTTCCATGTTGACGTTGACGTCGCATTTTACAGTATGGTCTCATCTACCACTCGTCGTTCATTGGCCGTGCGGGCCCAAAGCAGAAAGGCCGCATCTCACGCTTCCTCGCCAACAAGTGCTCAATAGCATCCAGGATAGATTGCTACTCTGGTGCGTGTGCCTAGCCTCCCTAATGTTCCCGCGTACTGTATCGCTTATCGATGACGCCTGACTGCTTAGACAAGCCGTCTCCGCTGTTCGGTGAAGCGTTGCGGCAGCAGGTGGAAGAGCGGCTGAACTTCTTCGAGACCGGAGCTCCGCCGTCAAAGAACGCGGATGCCATTCGGAAAGTGTTGGATCAGCTCGCTTTGGAGGAGGAGGAGGAGGAAGAGGAGGAGGCCCCTGCGCTACCGCTAGTCGAGCCGACACCCAAGAAGGATAAGAAGAGCAAGAAGCGGAAGGGCAGCGACGAAATAGACGCAGACGAGATAGAGGGTTCCCCAGCGAAGAAACCGAAACTTTCGAAGGAGGAGAAGAAGGCTTTGAAAAAGGCGAAGAAGGAGAAGGAGAAAGCGGCGGCCGAGGTGCGTCTATTGCTCCATTCTCAAAGAAGGCCTTCCAATTGAATGAGATTCACAGGATGAGGAGCCTTCGCGGAAGAAAGAGAAGGAGGAGAAGAAGGAGAAAAAGGAGAAGAAGGAGAAGAAGAAGAGTAAAGAGTAATGTCGGGACCGGGGTGGTGTGCTTGCGTTCTCATCTTTTCAGCTGTATCTTATCATGTCTTATTAGGCGCTATGTTCTTTTTTTGACTTTCTCAAACTGCATCTCACTGACAACTCGCCGTCTCATGGAGATTCGATACTGATACGTATGATACATGTGAATGGTATGATCGTATGTGTGTGGTAAAGTCGTGTCATGTCGTAGATCATCCTCTAAAACGGGCTGATCATGTCCTCAATAATCAATCGTAAGGTACATTTGCCGCCTGGAAGATGACGATGCTGGCCTTGCAGCCCGCGACCATTAGCGCCGCGCCCACGTCGCCCACCGTCTTCCTTATCTCGCTTCCAAGGGCACCGTATTCATCCATCAGTTGTTTGAATTCGGGCTGATGGTTCAACACGGCCATACGACGTGAACGGCCGACAACAATCATGGGTCTACACCGTCTGTTGTTGGCTTCCCCGGTAGTTTGTGACTCCCATTGCACCATCGTGCGCAGCGGTTTCGGCGTGGATTCCTGTCTGAACTCAATGCGAGATAGCGCTTCCGATAGCCTCGATAGCTCGTCATCGCCAGTAAGGGACCGATTGGCATATCGAGACCACATGAGGTTGTCCGCGGTTTCCGACTGCAAGCGAGTTTGTGTTGACTGGTGTCCGTAGGCGGTATCAGGGAGCGCGATCGTCTGAAAATACATTCAGCGTCAGCAGACAATTCAGAAATGAGAGGAAGCGAAATATACCGTGGCTGGCGACAGCTCATTCTGACGTAGGTCGCCAAAGTACGCCACTTCCGGTTTCTCAATCGAGGGCACCTCGACGAGCTCCTCGATCTCGTGCTTCACCAGTCGCACAACTGTCGCTGTCACTCTTGGGTTCGCGCACAGCTGCACCACAAAGTCCAGCGCAAGACGATCGTCCGGGCCGCCGAAGAACGGCAAGAAGATGTGCTGCTGGCTATTGGACGCTGGCATGTCCCGCTCGCCGCGGTCGATGAACAATGCGACATCAGTGCGCGCCTCTGCAAAGACGCTGCGGACGAATTGCGAGTGCAGTGCGGATGGGGACAGGGTTGAGCTGCTCCCGCCAAAGAATGTGTCGAACGGATTGGACATGTACGCTGACTCCGCACGTGGTGTGACCGGCCCTCCGCTGGTGCTGCCGTCTCCATAGGCATCGGTTACTTGGGGGGTCAGCACGGGGGAGCGTTGGGCGGGCAGCCAGGGTATGATCACAAGTTGGGACCTGTGCTGCCGCGCGTGATCCGCAACGCTGGATGCAAGATTGTCGTATGGGACGATATCCATGGACGAGGATACGGACATGCCGTTCAGGTTGCCAAATGTGCTGAATATGTTCAGCAGCGAGTCGCTGTTGCTCAGCGTGTCCATAGTTGAGCCCCGCATCACATCTGACGTGCGGTCCGATAGCTCGATCAGGCGCAGCGCATGTATGTTGACGTCGCTTGACCCACGGCGGCGATATTCCGGGCGCTGCTGCTTGTCCTGATCTTTGTTTGATAACGAATACGGTGGGAGGAAGCTCTTCCTGTTCTCTCTCACGTGCGCATCATCTATGGGCGGAGGCTGGATGAAATGTGTCAGTGCCAGCACGCCAGGAAGGTGCTCGATCTTGTCCAGGATGACCATAAAGCGGGTCTTGCGCTCGCCTTCTCCGTCTACGCCCTCGTCCTTTATTCCGCTCTCGGGCCCATGCGTGCTGGAGCTGTGTGTCGTCTTCCCGTCCGGTTCATCTTTGCCAGCATGGTCGTCGGCGAGTGGCCCAGAGCCGGAGCCAGCAGGCTCTCGCAACCTCGGCGGGTACAGCACGACCACGAGGGGCGTCGTCATGAACGTGAGTACGAGTGCCTCCAGCACGAACATGGAGAAGACGCGCTGAGAGAGAATGCCAGCTTCGAGGCCGACGTTAAGGACGATGAGTTCTACGAGACTGGATAGAGAGCAGGTCAGGAGCTGTGACGGGATGCAGAAGAGAAGACGCACCCCTTGCAACTCATCAGCGAGCCAATGGTGCTCGACTCACGCCACGAGAATCCGACGCATCTCGCAGCAAGAGTGCAGCCACCGAACTTGCCGGAAAATGAGAGAGAGATTATAGCAATGGTATATCCCCAAGTGATGCCTGCGTGAAAATCAAAGATCAGTGATGGAACACCATGCAGGACGGGGGAACTGACCGTTATCCAAAAGCCCAAGGTTAGTGTTGAGCCCGGAGAGGGTAAAGTACTGGCAAGGGGTAAGCAAGATTCTATCGCGTAAAAGAATTGGCACCCACCAATGGCAAAAATATCACAGAGACCATATCCTCTAATTTCTCTGTAAGAGCGATACATAATCCTCCTTCCCGAGGAATTATGAGACCCGCTAAAAAGGCTCCAAAAATCGCTTGAACCTGGTAACCGCACGTCAAACCTCTCCCCCGCGCTCTGATATGAGATTGACTTACCCCAATTATATCTGTGAAGAATGAAGAACCAAAGAGTAGTAAAACAGTACATGTCATGAAAAATACAGTAGGGCCATTTTCAATAGACCCGGTCCTCCGCGCAAGCCAATACATGATGCGCTTCATGATGAAAAGCAGGAAAAGAGCCCATGCAACGCAAACCAGCAGAATCCACAGTGCCGTCAGTCCAGACGTCGCATTCACTAGTGCCACACTCAGGGCAAGGAGGACCCAACCAACGACGTCATCATTGACGCCAGCAGACAGCACAACAATGCCGACGTTTGTATCGAGCAGCTTGAGCTCAGTAAGGATACGGCATAGCACGGGGAACGCAGTGATCGAGTATGCGACACCTGTGAAGAGCATGTAGTTCGTGAACTTGACCGAAGGGCTGATGAAGGTGCGATATAAGGGCACGGATAGGCCTGCACCAAGGCCGAATGGGAGTGCTATGCCCGCGAGCGTGATGGCGGTGGATTTTCGATAGTTACGCCTCACGATTGAGCCATCGATCTCGAGGCCGACCAGGAATAAGAAGAGACATAGTCCGATGTTTGCAACAAGAGACAGATAGGGTTTGGAGTCGGCTGGGAATATGTGCTGCGTGAAACCAGGAATACGCCCGAACGCGGTAGGGCCTGCCAAACAATCGGAATACAGCCCGGAATGAAGCAACAGCAAACGCACCCAATAGGATACCTCCTATAACTTCTGCGATCACCTTAGGTTGTCTTATCTTGCCTAGAAAGAGCGACAATATCTGCGTCATCAACAGAATAACACCTGGAGTCCCCTATTGCATGAGTCGACAACACCATGGCGGATGAAGCAAGGAGCTCACCAAGCTGTATAATCCACAGCCGCAACGGATCCGAGGTGTTGAAGGCCGAGGGATCGGCGCCATTAAGCAAGCCACCCTGATGAGGAAACTGTGAGCTTCCCCGCATCGTGAAATGAACTGTCAACACGCAATACCTGACCTGCCACCTCGCGCTTGCTGGCGGAAGATTTGGCGAGGTGGATTACAGCGTTTGAGAACTGCCCCATGGCGGTTGAAAGCAGAGGTTGTCAAGGAGCGGCTCTGAGCTGATTGTTGATGATTTCTGATGCGGTGCTAACCGAGCGGTAGCGGTCAGCGACCTGTTTGTGAAGGCAAAGATCCGCTCAGCACTCGCTGCTGATATGAAGGCGAATGATATGTGCCGCGGCCAAGGAATGAGCATGAGGATAGGAGGAGGGGTCGACAAGTTGAAATTAGGGCGAGGCACTGAATGTTTCATAGGAGAGCTAGCTCGACTCGAACCAGCCACCTGAGTGCCGGTAGGCGCCCAATGTTCCAGGCTACTGCAAAGAAAGTAAGTACCGATTCCTTCCAGGAAAAACGACCATGACTTTCTTTGACTTTTTTCCTGCCGTGACATCCTACCATTTTGTAAGTCAACAAGGGCTTGATCAGCAAAGGCGCAAAATGAGCCTTTTCCAACCCTTTTCCCCAAAATTATTCACCTGACAGGAAAAGCTTAAAAAATAGTTGTAACGCCTTTGATTTGCTGTGACTCGCAGGCTTCTTGACTCTGTTCGCTTTAGATGACTGACGCTGTAAATAAACTGGTCGCAAAGGTCGAGATCAGCCATCGTTAACGAAAAGCCGGTGTTACTGGCAGTGGCGAACTGCGAACCACCATGCGAAGGTGTCAGGCGTTCATTCAGATTGTTTCAATGACAGAACCTTCATGACCCATGAGCAAGGGGCAAGCCGGGCAAGGCGCACGAACCACCAACAGGCCATTGACCACGTTCAACGTCCATTTCGTAGCGCGAGGTTCACGTTGGATCGCATCGCAATTTCCAAGATGGCGGAACGCTTAACAAAATGAGTCCTCTGTTGGAATGGTAGCGCCAGGGGGCATATCCGGCGGTATGTCAGTGTGTTCCTACACGAACCGAATGCATCGTGCGAGAACAGGGCGATCATTCATCGTGGGCGCCGTAGGGCAGGCATCGCGCGCCCTTCTTGTCACAGTCGTACAGTAATCCGACCGCAGGGAAGTTTGCGACCACAGAAGGCGATAGACTCCACGGAAGGTACGCGCACCGACAACGCTTCGACACTGATCGCCGCGGGCCGTGGAGGGAAACATTCGGCGCGTACAGTCCTCCTTCCCTCGCTTGTCATGGAAGTGTCGTATCTATCTAGACGACGGCTAGTACGAAGCGGGCAGGCACTCGCCGATCGAAGGGCCACCGATGCGTGACGGACAAACACTGCCTTCTGCAAGACACTGAAGACTTCCTGTGGTCCGAACTCACTCTGTGGATCTCTCCACCATCGAGTGGCAAAAGTGGCAACAAGGTAAAGGTGCGGAATTGCGGAATTCTCAGAACAATGAGGGTTCTGGGTCGTTCACCCCGCGGTTGGCAATGCTTTGACGACGCTGCTCAAGCGAAGGTCCGTCCTGTCGGGAAAGACATGTCACTCTGCACGCCGGTTACAGGTCCCGTGCCGATGTCGAGTTAATCGTACGTGTAGCTGCCAGGTTCGGGATCCGTAACCTTAAATCCCACTCGAAGGAGGCCGCGCGCACGCCCAAGACCACAGCACGGCAGAACATGTCATCGTGCCCCATCTGCCACAGCGGGATCGCACGGTGCTGGCTCTACTCCGACTTACCCAAGTCCGTCCAGTGCTTCACTGCTTCATGGTTCGGAGAGGAGACACCGTCTTCCACTTCATTTATTTTGTTTGACAGTAACACGTATTAGAATGCACGCCAATATCGCCATATTCGCGCGGTGCACATTATTTATGTAAAGGCGCGCTCTGCGAGACGTAGTCAATGCGACGGCCGTTTTCCGTATTCAGCGGCTGAAGTGACGGTGTGCGAGAAAGTCGTCTGTAATTGAAGGCTGCCCAGTTATTCGATGCAAGTGTCAAGCCGTGGACCAGGGTAGCCTACTTGCCAGGAGGCAATATAACAGAGAACAAGAAACCACACTTCCATGCTGGCCGTGAGTAAGCAGCCGACTAGAGCGGAATTGCCTTGAAGAGCGGCTGCGCGCTGTGTGACAGCAATCATTTATATCGCCATAATACAAGCACGGGAGAAACATGGCGGACTGAATGCGAAAATTGACGATACAAAAACCCTTACCGTAGATAATGATGTGCGTACCACGAGCAGTCCCCGAGGTCATCGAGAATGCATGCGTGATTGCATTGGGGAAGTCGGAGTAGATCTCGTTGCGAAATCTGCGTAACGAGGCGGTGCGGCACGCGCTGAAGAGGGAGTGAGTATGACGAGAACGGAGGATGACCTCCGAGGCGGCCGTGCCAGCTCTTCTTCCTCAATTTTCTCTCCAGTTGTTCCCACACGATGCACACCTAGCAAGATGAATTGCATCAGCACGGATCAGCGGGAGGTAGTCAATCAGGCGTACCGATAGACTATGAACCCGCCAGACGTCTCACTCGTCAGCCCGTTACACACCGGAACAGATGAAGAGAGATGGACGCACATGTCGTCATAGGTTCGTCGGCGGACCTAATTTGGAGTTGATAGAAATACGCCCGCCCGAAATCGCACTTTGGGCACGTTGCTGAAGAATAGTGAAGTGAGTTAAGCGAGGAAGGCGAGACGGAGGTTGCAGACAACTGTACGTACCCGCTGTCGAGTCCGCATGCTTCCACATTTCCTCACCGCCAAGGACGTCATCGACCTCCTTCCGTTTGAGCTTCGTACGCGAGGTCATCTAGCGAGAACAGCGAAGTTCTGTTTCCATTTCCCACCGAATAATCGGACGACACTCACCTGCTTCGTAATAGGGAACTCATACGCGCAAGTGTTGCAGGCCCATTTGTTGTAACCTGTCTCAGCAGAGATGATGAGCAGGTTGGCGCAGTTTGGGCAGAAGATCATATCCCGAGCTGCGAGGTATGCAAGGGTATGCAAGAACTGCCAGACGTTTCAGCCACGGCGCCAAAGCGTGACTTCGGTTTCCTCCGCTATACCCAAATTCCCCGTTCCGCGCTCCGCTCAGTATTGAGCTGCGAAGAGTTACCCGCCTTCATTTTCTTAGCTCAAGAAATGATAGGATGTCATAGATGGGGAAAGTCAAAGGAAATCTCGCACCTTTCTCATACTAGGAGTCGGTACTTTCTTTGAAGTGATTGCCTTGTTTCGTGACGCTACGGACTTGCAGAGTTAACACCACGAGCTTGAAGGAAGGTGGCCAGCATACTGACCGTCGTACCCAACGAGGAATCCGGGCTATCTTTTCGCCGTCCTCCAAGCCTTTCGCTGGTGACGTAAGTCAACCTCGTGGTGGCTATAATGGCATGGCCCGCGACGGTGCGAAGTTTCAGTCCTTAGCCACTCCAAATCTATCACGCTCAAACTGATGAAGGCCGGCAAAGAGTCCTTGACAGTGGTGCTGCACGGTGCTGCACTACTGTGCGAGACACATTCACTGGTGAGTTTTGACGGAACTGTACCTGCGTGTATGGTGTGCTACCCTATGACAACTCGTAATGTATCGGGACTTGGATGGCGTGCGGGTGCGCTCGATGCTGTCCACTCAATTTAAGTACCCGGTGTTTCCGTTGTCAGCGTGGGCATGGCACTAGTATGGTGCGACTTGTGTCTTTTGACGTGCACCAACACACGCAAAGGATGCGTCCTGCTCTCGCCAATATCCGGGACCCAACCCAGACGATGTCAAAGTCATCTGAATCGCTCATTGTGATTTTTTGAATATCAGAAGCACTGACTACCAAGGGTCATAAGGACGGTCACAAGTTCATTCAAAAGTTGTACTGATGGCCTTCCTGAACACATTGATATGGACCAGGCATTTCTAGCCATGCGTAGAGGTTCCTTAACCTCTCATGTGCCAGGATGCTAGTGTTGAGTATGGTGAAAGGCTCATTGATTCGACATGCTGAATGTACTCACTGCACGCAATAAATGGAAACTGACCATGTTTTCCTGCTATCACATGCAGACTAAATGTATCGGTGCATCCACTCTCCATGCTTGGTGTGTCGGACAGCTGACGGAATGAGCCACCTTCCATGCACAAGGCGTCTTGATACAGAAGGCTAAGTGCCATGAACGGTCCGACGGTCGTGGTTATCCTACCTTCGCGTGTCGCTCGAACAGGAATATAAGATGAGCCAGCTCATCATCATCCCCATCTCATCGTCCAGCAGCTTTCAGGTGCAATCCCTCATAGTCATTCTCTCTTCATCTTCTTTTCTGATACACACTACTCAACAGAATGACGAGCAAATTCTCTCCCAATTCAAACTCTGACGCGACAAAATTCTGTAGCGAGCACCCCGTCGACGAACCGAATGATTACGAGGGAGCCTACAGCGGCACCATACACAGGCAAGGCACAGGGGCATGGTGCCTGCAATACCGATTTGACTACTTCGATGGGACGGTCGATCATCGCGAGGACGATCAGCCAGGCGAGAATGATGAAGCATGCGAAAGCGGCGACAGCGATGAAAGCGACGCAGCAGGTGTAATTCGCGTCAACACCACGGATAACTGCAAGCAGTGTTGCTTGATGAGCGACTTGCCGTTTATCGCCGGGAAATACGGTATACAGAAGAGCGCAGGAGTTTATTACGAAGTTAAGATCAAGGAGATGGGTGGTATCATCGCCTTGGGTTAGATCCTGCTTCCTTTTCTCTTCTTTGCGAGCTTTAACTCAATGATACTACAGGAACGGCTTGCCGTCCGGCCCCGCAGGGCCGCCTCCCGGGCTTCGACAGGCTGAGCGCAGCCCTGCACCTCGACGATCTGTGCACGTATTACGAAAATCCCCAGTCTGGCCAGAAGTACGCTATCGGCATTTCGCGTATCGCCGAGGGAGATGTGGTCGGGTGCGGGTACCACTTCTCCACCGGCGCGCTCTTCTTTACATACAACGGGGTACGCCTTCCGGACGCGTTCACCGGCATCTATTTCCCGCATGGAAAGGTGGATGTTTTTGCGGCGATTGGGATGCAAGGCTCCAATAACTTGGAGGTGAATTTTGGATATGAGCCGTTTAAGTGGGCTGAGGGAAATGGGGCAGAGTGGAAGGTGGATACTCATCTGAAGAATGGGCTTACAGGCCAGCATTAGTGCAAGCGACCGACTATGATGCTTGTAACGTATCTGTTATTTCATCTATTTTCGCATCGTTTACGTCATTCTCGTACTGTCTGTGCAGCTGGCATATTTGCTTTACAATTTTCTAGTACCCGGTGCATACTATACGTCTAGGATAATATCAATGGCGATATGACCCCGACTCAGATATCACATCTCAATATTCAACGCTGGATGCTCAGATTGTAGTCTTAAAGAGCACGCAACAGAACCCGGATTGTATGAATTGGAGAGACAACATGAACTGTCCTTGATGACTAGATAAACAGTCACTATCTCGCACACTATAAGCGAAGGTGTACTAAAGTATCCTGAAAACACAAACACACAACACGTAGCCGGACACGCTCTGCGTGCCGCCTACACTCTACACTTCAAATCTCCGCCCACCATTGCAAGGGTTGCACCCAAACACCACCCAAGCTCCGTGCCATCGATCTTTTTCCCAATCTGCACATCGCGCTCGCCACCGAGCTCATATCCGAGCCGGAGCAGCGCATGCATAAACGTAAGGTCGAGGCACCACTCGGGACGGCCCTCGAGCTCCTCCATGAGGTCAGCGTTGCCGCCCCAGTGCGTCTCCCATGACGGCTTGCCGAGGCAGACGCGCTCGGCAAGTGTAGCGAAGGTTGAGACGTGCAGCGGTGCGGCGGCAAGTGTGAGGTCAGCTGCGAGGAATGGCTGAAGGCGATCATAGAAGTAAGAGAGTAGGAAAATCTTGCCGGATGGGAAGGTATCCATAAGCGAAGGCTGGTAGACACCATTGAACGAGCATGGCTTAACTTCACAGATCCTAAGCATAGCACCGTCAGTGAAATAATCATACAGAATGTTATACAGGTACTCACGAGTCCTTAGCCATGACAAGCTCGACGACGCGATTGCACGCCTCGAACGAGCCCACGTCCTGGCCAACCATAGTGACACTGAACCTGTCATCATCATACCGCTCGTCCTCGATCTCCACGACCTTCGACGTCCCTTGTGCAAGGCAAGGATTTGCAATGGTCGCATTGGCGCCGCTCCCTGTGCCTCGTAGCGAACCCATGAAATCCACGATGCGATGCGCGCTCTGGCGTGCACGCATCAAGCCATAGCCAAGGTATGAATGCTGGTACAGCACATGCTTCTTGCCACCAAATGTGAGGTCGTATTTGTGCTCTCCCTCCTCCAGCTTCGAGTCCGACCTGTCAAATGTAGGCTCGAAGACGATCTGCGTCGATGCACCGCCTAGGTCGAGCACGGCGTACGACGGTGTGCCCGCGACAGAGTCGCCCCGGATCGTGTTCAGCAAGTAGTTCGCGGTGATCCATGCGTACACGCCCTCGTCTTTGCCATCCATAATCACTACTCCATTTGGATCCTGTAGACTGAATGGATACTTCTGGTGCAGATGTTGGCGTACTGCCTCTAAGATTGCCGCGCTCTCTGCTGCACCGAGCAAACGCAGACCAGCCGTTGCCTTCACCGCAATAGGTGTGCACGGACGCAATGCCTCCGGAACGATTTTCACCGCTTCGTCCAGAAGCATGTCGAGGCTCTGCGCGGCGTCCTGTGGCCGTCCTGCATACGCCGAGAGCCCAGGCTGTGTCATACGGAATACCTCATACTCATACGAGGGGGATGGCCCGCAGTTGTTGAACTTGTAGATATGGATGCGCGAGCCGGTTGAGCCTGCGTCAATCATGAGCGCGTACTGGACAAGACGGAGTGTAGGCTTGTATGGTGCGACACAGTGTACGGTTTTGGAAAGATCCGGGTCATTCTCTGGTCCAGTCGGTGGAGAAGAAGGCGGTTTTGGTATCATTTCGTCACCGTTGACCGGTATGGGGATCGGCTCTGGTACTTTCGGAGAGCTATTGTCGACATCGGAGTGTCCGGGAAAAACAACAGCTGCAGTGGGATAACTTGCTCAGATCGCTGGAAGACCATGCAACATGGCGTAGGAACTTACATGGCATAGTGCTCGGCATGATTCTCTCCTTGCTCGGGCCAAAAATGTACACAAGCCCAATAATGACGACGGTCGCCAGCGCAAACTTCTTCCACCCTGCGAAGCGCATAGTGCTCACCCGAGCTTGGGGCATGCCGCCCTCTAATCTGTCGTATGTGCCCGAATTGCGAGAGGGAAGCATTTTCTTCCTACGTGAGCGGGAGATTCCTCTCGAGGATTCTAAGGAGGTCGTCCGTGATGTGGTGTTTTCCACTTCTAACAGGTCGCTCGGTATCGGTACTAAGCCAATGGCATGGAATTTTCGAAAGAATGGGCGACGTGTATCCAAAGGCTTCAGTCAAGTCCAGCAGATTTAACGTTATTCAATGATCCAAGGAAGGTTGAATACAACGGAGTCTGAGGACCGAGATGGGGACTTGAAGCAAGTCGATGGACATGTTGAGCGCCGGTGCCACTTCAGTCGGTGCCACGCCACCCAGTGGCAAAGACTTGACTCTCTCCACCTGAAAAGTCATCCTATGCTGTGCGTGTTCGGTGCTGTCGACCCTACGCCCAATCATGGCAGGAATGTGATATACACAAGTAACGTGCATCATGCAGAAGCATCGAAGTGCTGATGACGCCAAGGGTCACGCCTGCACCGTTCGGCAGAAATCCATCACAAGTTTATGGGTTGCTCGGGCGCTGATATAGCATGCGACCGAGTGTTCTGCAATGCGCCAGAAACGCTGCCGAGAGACCTCTGCATGCATTGTTCTGCTGCCCGCTGCCACTGTGGCAATATCCTATCACATTAATTAACGTCTATATAACGGAGGACCGATTTTTATGTGAGTTTCCAGCTTGCGTTGATATTGATTACCCTCCTGCCACAGGAAGGGTGAGCCTCCGAAATTGACTTCGAATTTGCTGCGGCCCTGCGCGCCAATAGCTGCATACACATCCCGCATGTCGTGCGGAAAGTACAAGCCAGTGAAGGCATCAGCAAGCCTTCTGCCGTTGTGAGTGAAGAAGATGGCGCCGGTGTCGAAAGAATATCCACATCCGGATGACAATCGCCCTCCTTCACGCTTGCGAGGACGTAGTCTCGCCCACCCTCGGCGTCCTCGAAGAACTTGTGGCAGTCATCGAGATGCAACAGCCCTGCACTCTGCTCTTCTCATCCTGGCAATCGCCACATGAGATAAGGTTTGCACGCGATACCTGTTGTGTTCATTCAGTTTCGTACGGCACTTGAATGTTTGATGAACTTACCGATGGCGATGACGTCTTCCATCTGCCGGATCGCCACTTCGCAATATACCCTCTACTAGGCTGGAAGTCGTATAGTCCGGCAATTATCGGTAGGTTGCTGAAGATGCACGTGTCTTCCAATTCTCTATTCGTGGCCACCACAGTGATCCCAGAGTTATGTTGCATTTGATGAATTCGTCCCGCGAAGTGTGCTGCACTTTCCAACGTCCACGTACGACTGCCGTGCTACCGAATCCTCCCTTCATCTTTTAAAGACAATCTCGTCGCTGGTGATTGGAGCGAAACTCGATCGCTCTTTGATGTGACCCGGTGCCGTAAACCATAGGATACATTGGCTCTGGAGCAGCCTCCCACTGAGGTTGGAATCTGCGTTGTACGTTGTCATCAAACGCGTATATGAGCCACATATATAGCAGCAGAAGAGCCGCTTCAAGAGAGGGAGTTATGAATCAAGTGAGTCATGGAAAAGAAATCGACGGCATTATATATTCCATTGGGCCACATCACAATCATCATCTTGCAGGCCGAACAAGTGCCGGACTCGGTTGCCATCCCAGCTGTGTTGTCCTGCAGAGATTCCTGTGATGTTCATCCATTCTCCCGCATCCCTCGGACTCCCTATGCTAACTTAACGCAGCCAATTCGCGGCACCAACTAACACAACACGCCTATTACTGGGATTGCCAGTGCACGGCATTCATCCCCGTATCTGCGAGACGGCGCACGATATTGGCCATAACGTGCTCGTTGGTTTCTCCGAGACCATCTCATCAATCAGCTGGATCGGTAGCTCCAGAATTCCCTTATCTCACAAAAGAGAGGCACTTGCGGCCCATTCGCCGTTAACACCCGGATCAAATCGCATTATATAGCCTTCTTGGCAAAACGATAGAGCAGCGACTCCCAGCTGTTGGGATCACTCCTAGGATGTGCGAGTGCATCACTTTGCACGTCCCGCCACACATTTACGTGGCGGGAGGGACTGTGGCAGGCTATGTCGAGCTTAAAGTCCCCCTCCTTTGCGAACATCGCGTCGAAGAGGTCGTGGTAGAATTGCGGGAGACCATTTTCCTGTGCGTCTCATTCGCAATCATAAACTGGATCGTCCTAGGATGACATTTACGCAAGTGTGGCATAGACGGGACCAGTACGGTCCGATGACATCGGTATCCGACGAACAGTCTAACGTCCGATCGAACTGCACTGTGTGGACGTTGGATACAATCAACCCCCCTCTCGGTACCGATGTAATCTGCGCCGATTTCGAGCTCGCGCTTCCCGTAAGCTTGCCGCCGTCCTTCGAGGCTTCCACTGCCCATGGGGAAGCATACATACGCTATTACATCGAAGTGTTGCCGATAGGCCACCACGGTCTTCATGAGAGAATTATGGGCCCCATGGTGGTTGTACCAAAAGACCGCGACGGCGATCGCTCGCGCGGTCTCCTCCGGGTTGGGTGGAGTGGACGCTGGGCGACAAAATGCGTCGAGCACCAGATACGCAGAAGCCCATGGGGCAGATACGCCGATGTATTCATCGAGGTGCGCGGCTCTTCCGTATTCAAATTACGAACATGCATCGACAATTCAAACGCCCCAGTACTCCCTCCCAGATATCCGCGCGCTTCCGCTCTTCGTGCCTATCCCCTTCAAAATCTCCATCATCACCATAAGCGCGGCCACGCACAAGGGCGCCGACGTCAAGACCATCTGGCCGGCCCCGCCGCAGCGACCACAGGACGTGTTCTTGACCCTCCACCGCACCCTGAAGTACACCGTGAGCCCGTATCATGGCGAGAGCTCGCACGTACAGAAGGTCGACATCGCGGGCGGGATGGACGGGTCTCACCACGTCGACATAGACGAGTCGGGTAAGGAGTGGCGGCCGTCGGTCGGCGACCCGATGGAGGGCCAGTGGCGCCAGAGGACGACATTCTCCTCATCGTTCGTGCTACGATGCCCGCCAACATTCCATACACAGAGCATCAAGAATGAGGTACGCTCAACGTCACGTTCACGCCGCTCCTAGCTCGTCCTCGGTCCGTTGACGTATCTTTCTTAGTATTTCTTCGAAGTCGAGGTCTCCTTTGGCTCGCCGCTCAGCGGCGTGAAGGCGTGCTTTCCCGTCAAGGTGACCTCTGCTATGACACCATCGACCAGCCTCGAGTTTTATGCGCTGCCTGCGCCGCCGCCGCCGACAGGAGCACTCGTGAAAATATCGAGACAGTTGTTGTCCCACAAGCGGACACATTCTGAACCTTCATCCTGCCCAACTAAGCCGGACCTTCCGCCGTACTATGTCTTCTGTCCATCCCGCACGCACCTCTCTCACTCGCAATCGTGTCCTTGTAGATCGTACTGGAGCATGACATCCGGCGAAGAGCAGGAGAGCCGCAAAGTATGCACGCCACAACGGGTATGCATAGTGAAGCGGACGGACGAGTTCATGATATGAAAATGTTGTCTGTTAATCGCTGTTCGCAGTCGCTCACGCTAAGGAATTCATGTGAACATAAACATAGTGTGTATTTTCGTTCTGTGGCTACTGACGACGTGTAAACATGATATGTATGTAAAGAATTTTTCGTATGAATGGGAGCACAGCGATGGGGAGGGATAAGTCGCGATACGTACAGATCTAGACAGCAGTATCGCGGTTAAACATCACTACGTTCATCGGATATATGTGTGAACCAAGCAGACTGCAGCATTGGGGAAAGGGGGTACGACGCGCTCCTAGCAAGTGGATAGGGGAATTGTGGTGAATTATGGTACATGAAGCGCGAAGGCTACCTGCTGATAAGTGGCGGCGAGACAGCGAATGAGAACGATGCAAAAGATATGTGAAATATAAGGTATACGAATGCTAGAGGCCAGCGAGAGGGAATGATAAGACGACGTGAACGTACGATTCATGGATCAAACGATGGGACTTCGAGTCCGTGGCTGTGTAGCAGCGCCTCGTACATGATCGCCCGCGACTTCCACATCTCCTTCTCCGCCCGCTCCTGCTCCATGCTCACCTCCAGCTCCCGCTGGTACTCGAGCTTGCGCTTTCGGCTGCGTCGCGCGGCAAGCGTATTTTGTCGCCGCTTGGCTTCGATCGCTTCCAAGTCGGACAGAGGAAGGTTCGCAGCGTCTACCTGCTCACCATCCTCGCCAAACGCCACAGACAATGACCGCTTCTTAGCGAAGACAGCAGGCACCTCTTTTCGAGACGTGGCCGATGGCGTGACATACTTGCGAGGCTGAATGGGCGCGTCGAGAGGTACTAGCGCCTCCGGGGTGATATTCTTGCGCGTGCCCGTCGGTGCGTTTCGTCGACGTGGTGGTGCAGGTGGCGCAACATTGGAAAGGTGTGGCGAGCGGTCGAGCGACATGGGATCGAGGGCAGGAGTGGTTGGCGATGGCATGCGGTACATGTCATTGAAGTCGAATGGTGTCGGCAGTGGGCCAACAGGGGCAGGACGTGGCGCGACCTTAGTTTGATCGCAAATCGCGTTCGTCAGCCCTAACGACTCGCCGAAGAGAGATGTGCCACCGAAGTCATTGAAATCATCCGTGTCGGCGATTGCTGGACTCGTGAGGATGTCCGAACCGATGTCAGCGGAGTCGAGAGCGGGGGTACTGAGCCATTCGTCTAATGGTGAATCATCGTACGGCGAGGTCAGATACTCGCTCGTGAAGTCGTTCATCATGTCGAACACGGGGGAGGCAGTAGGGGCTGCCGGGAATGACTGGTCAGTCATACACGCGGATAAAGGTCCGGGTATCGATTCACCTGTGAGAACGCCCATGAGCGCCTGAACAACGTCGTGAGCAGGCGCCTCCGGCACGACCGCATCAGCGGTGTTTTCCCCTTCTTCTGGTTTTTGCGATAGCATATTCAAGTAATTCGAGCAGATGGCGGAAAAGTCGAGATCGGCGTCAATGGACGACGAGGAAACTGGTAAACTAGAACTGGATGAGGGATCTGTTGTATAGCGAGTTGTACGAGGCACAGGGGGCAGAGACTGAGGGATGCCATGATGTGCAGCTAAGTCCGAGGTCGTGTGGAAGACCGGGTGAGATGTCCGAAGACGAGCGCTAGTCGAGCTTATCGAGCCATTCTGGGATGGAGAGAAGCTTGAAAGTTGGGAACTTTCAAGAGTAGACAAGTGAGGAGAACCATGGTGCTGAAACGTGCTTGGGCCTGGGTGGTTGCGAGAGGACACGCTTACAGAGGAAGGCCGAACATTCTGGCGGCGATATAGGTGTTCAGTGTACCGGTTCGGAAACAAGGTTGTAGTTGGCGCGGGGTGAGGATGCGCGAGAGCTGCCGGCGATTCTGACAACCGGCTAGGGGGTCTGGAAGATGACGGGCGGGAAATCAGCGGATGATTCTCATGAGTGGCATCTGTCCCATTAATGTCCGCCGGCGATTCGATGGCAATGCTAGAAACATTGAGTCGCGAGCCCGATGCCGCCTGAGGCGGTGCGCCAATGTCTGTGCGGTAATACGTCCAACGTGGCGATGAAGCCTGAGGCTCGCGCAACGAAACGGTCGGCGCCGATTCCTTAAACGATGAGAACATGCTCGCTCGCGTATACACTGACTGCGCTGCCGCAGAAAGAGACGATAATTGACACGCCGACGAATAACAGCGGACGGGGACGATGAAATGGGGAGAAGACTCACAAAACTCTGACTCCTTGGAATGCCTCGAGCGAGGATGTGCCCGAGGATGACTGGACTAGTGGTGGGAGGAGAGGAGGGCGGGTGACGATAGATTGACTCGAGCCGGCTTTTTATCTCCTCTCTTGATGAAAATTCACACTCAGAGGCGCTGCATGCACTAATTTGGAAACCGTCATATGCATCCGGCGTCTACGCTACCCGACTTTGTCTACAGATCCAGTGCAAATCCCGTCAGAGCGCCCGCTCGTCCCAATCAAAGGCACGTATAATTTCCGTGGATTGTGGCCCAAATTGCATCGCAGCCACGAATTGACTCGGCACAGCAACCGCTCCCGAGATCCAAGGACGAGTCAATTCTCCGAAACGGGCAGCTCGTCGATAAGAAATGCTGATGCGCCGTATGTCGCACAGCATCGCCGACAGCGCAGTGCACAGCAGACACGTCGCCAGAGAACTCGACATTGCGCAGACACGTCGCAGTCGTCCAAGAGTCCACGAACCCGCTGCGGTGGCATATTGCGTGGCGTCCGCCAAACACTATTGAAGTACGCATTCGCCGACGGTGAGAGCGCGCTGACGCATCCTGGGCAGAGGGCCAGCATAGGGCTCAGGGCTTCCACTGCGTTAGGCGATATTACCCGACGTGTCCGGATCCATGAGGACCCCCATTCATGCGCGGTCCGAACCACCGCTCCTCGACATCCGACTGGACACATCCACGACCACGCCGCCGCGGACGCAGGCCGCAGCGACGCGAAGCCGCAGGATAGAGTTCACGCAGCGCATCGAGCATGTGCTGTAGACCACATCGAAGTCGCCGCAGAGCAGCCCAGGTCCCCCGAACAGAGAGAGCAAGCCACAGAACAACACTGAGTGTCCGATACCGGAGCGCCAATGGAGGAAAGCGGTGCGCGACGCTGACACAGCGCAGCTTCGCCGTCCAGCCGAGCCATGCTCGCTTGGGAGGACCAGGCACCAGCAGGCGTTCCGTGACCGTCAGCGGCCTTCAGGGACGCATTGCAAATTGAACGGGAGGGGGTGTACCGCTCTCGTCGAGCGCGACGCCAACGAACATGAACATCACCTGCGAATGCGCGGTGGTATCATACACTCACACACGAGGCAGTGCAGACGAACCTGATGGACAGTCACAGGACATCTCCCACAACTTCGCCGTCGACGCTGCCGCCACACAGGCGCCCGGCGTTGAAACGAGGTACACAGTATCTTACATTCTTGCGGCTGAAGGCCTTGGCGCGGAGAGTTCGGACGCCCCGCATGCTTGGCGAGGCGCGCTTGCCAGCGATAAGCAACGCATCGAGGTCAGAAAGAACGGACCGTCGGTTTCCCAGGATATTGATGCGCACCCCTCGGAATGGACCAGGAGCAGCAATTAGTCGCCGGAGAGGTATTTCATTCGAAATCAGCGAGAAAAAATGCGCAGAGCAACCAGGAAACGCACAGAAAGCACAGAAAGCAGCGGAAGGTAGCAGCGAGAGGCATAAAGACAGGGCGAGGGTCGAGGGGAAGAAGCACGTCGACCGTCCTTTTATCCTTTTGACTCGAGTCAGGTTGAAAAACTCGAGACCTTCCTTTCTTGGTGATCACACGGATCGTGACGGATCATTGACTCGGTCGGCCACGTGCCATTCGCCTCCGGCTCCTCGGCATCCCGCGAGCGCTGTGTGGCCCGCGAGCGAGTCCGCTGTGGCGCGTCTCCTTGTCGCTGGAGATTGAGCAAGTCTCATCACGTGAAGCATTTATGCGACGCGCTCCTGAGCAGAGGAGATGCAGATGGAATGCAAGCGTCGGCACCGACAAATACTAGATGCATAAAATATTACAATCAGATGGAATACACCGTCGGCACCGACAGGTAGACAAATAAAATATTACAATCAGATCCGAGTCCACACCCACCCGCATTCCGATAAATACAGTCATCATTCCTCAAACCGTCCTAACAGCATCACGACAACAACTGTTAATCATCATGAGGCCGATGGCAAGTGACCTCCATTCGCCTTGATCTGCGAAGGTAGCATCGGGACCGGCGGAGCCGTCTCGGGTGCAGCGAAGAATCCTGCCGCCGTGATTCCAACCGCCTCGACGCCCGCGCCCGACGCCTTGCGCGACGTCCCCCTCCCAACCGAGATCGAGCCCTTCCGCGACGGGTTCCCACGCTCGATGCTGATCGTCGAGCGCGCCTTGTTCACCGTGCCGTACGGCGTGTACGTGCTCCCATTCGCGTTCGGGCCCTTCCCGCTCTGCCCGACCGTGCGCGCCGACCACGCCGTGGGTGCCTCCTTCGCGCGCTTACTCAGGTCGCGTGGCCTGCTGGGGACCGGTGGCGGCTGGGAACTGTGGGAGTGACTGCCGGGATTGGTGGCGGGGAGAGGGCCGACGGGCATGACGAGCATTGTGTCGTCGATGTCCTCATCTTCGTGCATAGGTTCCCTGTGTCGCGTCTTCGTAGGACTGGAAGGCGACGACGGTGTGGATGGCCGTACCTGAAATGCGCTCTGCATTACGGCCTCACTGCGGTCGGGCACTTCGTCAAACACCTCGTAGTACCGCTGGATGCAGTGCTTGATCAGCATGCCGAGCGTTGTCTTACCCATCGTCGGATTTGTGGGTGAGAATGGAGAGCTGGCGAAAGGTGTCATCCCGCTGGGTGTGGAGCACATCATAACGTCGCGAAGAGGGTTGGAGCCTGACACGAAGTTGGGCGTGATTACGACAGCGAGGTTCTGTGCGTCCATGCGGTTCACAGAAGAGCGCAGCGATACGTCGTGCAGGAGTTCTACAGTACCGTCCTTTTAGCGAGGCATGTGATGGGGGAAATGGTTGGGAATCACTCACGGAGAACATGGCTGAGCACGATATACGAGCAATGAGGGAGTTCGGGCAGCAACGTCTCGCGGATGTATGTGATGCTAGACATGTCAGATGTGTCATCGGTCGGCGCAGGACACCGCGAAATCATTGCGTATAAATCTTCGGGAAAGAGAGGGACAGGCAGGTCCCGGAGATACTTCTTCAGCAGGACAGCCGCGAGATGCGGGTCACCAAATGTATCTAGGGACACGACTTGGCCTATGATACGATCAGCACTTGAAATGGTCGGTATCAAAGGCCATACCTCGATCATAAGCTTGCTGCACCTGCTTGAGCAGCACAGAATTTGGCGAGCGTCGGAACAAGCCCTCGTCCTGCATGCCTGTCTGCCGATCAGAATATGCCCCATACGCTTCAGCCGGTACAACATACCGGTTGAACGAAGGTACTGTATACAATCCTTGACGACTCTCGGAAGGCCACCCTTCTCGCCGTCATACCCCATCAACTCCTCCAGCGGCACTCCAAACAAGTCCGCCCGAGTAGGCATCGGCATCTGAATCTGCTTCTCATGCTTCAGATTCTCCCTGTCCAGGGTACAGGGGAAGATGAGCAGCTCGATAACGTGCGAAGCTTGGAAGTGGAATGCACGCACTTATAGACTGCGGGCGGAATGTCGATCTGGGTCAAGGGTATGTAGCACGCGAGCTCGGAGAGCGTGTTAATGTACGTGATTTTTCGATAGAATTTTGGACTGTGATGGGATGTGTAAGTTACGGTGAATAGAGGATATGTGGGCTGAGCAGCAACCTGATGATAGTGCCAGCCAAGGAGAACAGCACTGCCGCTGCTCGTTAACTGATGCGAACATCTTGAATAATCGGACTTACTTTTCGTGAAAAACGTTGAGTGTACGATGAACTAAGCAGGAAGGAAATATATCAGGAGTCCGTGAAGAGTGAAGGTTGCAGGAGAACGTACCAGTTTCTTGAGATTTTTGCGATACTTCCGGCTGAGACTGCGATATGCTTTCCATACCCAGCTCCACCCAGGGGTGTACCTTCCTCCCGCAGCGAAGAACACGACCGTATAGTCCGATTCGACTAAATGCAAGTTGGATGTGTTGGCACAAACCTGTGGTGACATATTCACGTACCATACAAGTCAAGATATGAAAGTATGCGCCTATTACGACATCATTTTTCAACTTTCGAGCAGCCTCTCGCATCGTGATGTATCACTTACGAGAGCAGGATGTCATAGTCGATCTCTCGTGGGTCCGGCAAGACCGATGCATTCATTACGACCCTAAGGACGAAGGTTAGGCTATAGTCTCCTCGCTCTCGTACAGGCATGGTACGACGTACATTGGCCGCGTCCTAGCCACAGACAGGCACGATAGTCAGTTTCTGGAAACCATCAAGCCGAGCCACCCTACTCACTCGTAATCCACTCCAGCCTGGAAGATAACCTTGCTCATTACATCCTGCACATCGTCCCTGTACTCCCATAGACCAGTCTGTGCATCCTGGGCTCGCGTCCGAAGAGGTGGGCCGGCAAATGTGCGCCGTTTGGAGCTGAGGGGCGTATCCGAGCGCGCCTGCGCGAACGACGCCAGTCGCTGTTTGAGTGCGGCCACGTTCGGGCCCATCGCAAATTTCCCCGGTAGAATGTAGTGCAGTTACTATGAGTACGTCGACTTGGGACCGGAGGTTGCAGGTTGTCGCTTGGAGTTAGCAAGGAGGGGGTGCGTTTGACGACCGCCAGTATCCTGCGCCACACGTCTCTGCGGCGTGGCAAGCAAATCCAGATTGCGATTTGATGGGAAATCTGCTTGCCTTAGTTATTCAGGTGTTTCTTGTTGCTGCTACTGTACTCTTATGCTCTCGACTGATTCGACGCAATGTTCATGTATGCGATGAAATGCAAAGAGGTTTGTTGGATGGTTCTACTCGGCTCTAACCCAACATCTAGCGACTCGATCGCCTGTAGTGCGGTCAAACCAGGAGGGGGGTTTATATAGATCACGTATAGACAAAAATCGTCGGTACGTTGTGATAAAGATTATCAGCATCTGCATCTATCCTCTGACCTTGGTTCTTGCTAATCTCACAGTTACAGACATGCAAGCCCCGGAATTCGGTGCAAACACCGACGATCAACAGACTTGTCTCTGACAGCCTCATCAGCCTCAAGTCGGCGAAAAATGCTCCAAATCTTTACCAACGGGATTGCGAAAGATTGCTATGGGAGATCTTTGCGAGCTCGATCTCGTCTGATCAGTGCTGATCGGCGAGTCCCTGGTGGCGCATCAACCGGATGGCAGCCTGTGTCCCCGTGTGCCCCGTTGGTCCTTGTGGCCTCAGACTCCCTCACGGAGACGTCGGCCGCTGGGATCAACCACGTGCTGCTTCTCTTCCCTGCTTCGACAGCGGCAGACGATCTGCACGGCTCGGACAGATCGCACGTTTATAATTGATCAACCTTGCAATGGTTTCTTTGTCTTCCCGATTTAGCAGTTCTTGTGGTTCACGCTCGTCTGCGTTGCTGTAGTGATGAAATGCATATTGTGAGCCAAGGAAACGTATATGGTACAATGGTGGTACACAAAAAGTGAGATACGGGCGAGTCAGACACAAAGGAAGTGTTAAAACGGGGAAGGAACCGTGAGCACAGCGAGCCCACACTATAAGATCTGCAGCTTATCCATGAGAATCGCCCACTCCACGACGGTGACGCCCCTCTTCAATGCCTCTTCCTTCACCTCCCTGTCCCTCGTCTCTTCACTGAGCCGTGCGACCGCGCGGAGGTGCTCCACTTTCCGGATACCGAGCTCCGCCAGCACCGGTGAAATGTGCAGTAAAGAGGGGTCACACGACGCCAGGATGAGATCAACGGGCGAAGCCGTCGGTCCCCTCGCGACGTCTTGCATATCTACGGGTGCGGATGCCCGTCTGCTTTGCGCGGAGGACGACTGCCGGCGGCTCGTGGAGCCACGTCCCTGCAAGCTGCCAGAGCTTGCATTGCTGTAGGGAGGCGTCTGCGGATAGGTGATCATATGCTGAACGTGGATCTTCAGCCGTCTCGTATCGACAAGTGAAGACAAGAGCCTACCTCGTAGCGATCAAAAGACGACGGCCCTGCGTAACGCCTATCCGCCGGCGAGATGGTGCGAGTCTGGCCCATCTGCTGGGGCCCAGGGCTCATGGGCGTGGATGCCGCAGCAGGGGGTTGGAGGGGAATGACACTGCCTCGCTCAGAGCGCGCGTACACTGGCGTGGGGATCCCTGCTTCACCGGCATGCTGGTACGCCACCATATACTGGGACATGATGAGCACTCGTGCTACATGTTGCTGAGCCTACAAATAACCCGCTCACCTCAGTCCGCTCGAACGAAACCCTGTTGGACCTCGGTGCCTGCGGATCCCTGCTGTCGCCGTTATTCGGAGAGTTGCTGTAGAGTCCCACAAGACCCTCGCTTCTAGTCCTCCTGTGCGATCCAGATCCAGAGTTTCTGGTGCACTGGGAGTGGTTGTTCGCATCACTGCGAACGTAATTGCCCGCTTGACTGCCGCTGCCGCTGCTGTCCGCGACGCGCTCGCGCCATAGCGAGATGGTACGATCGGGCCCATCCTGCTTGACCTGCGATTCAACAAGCTCGACCTTTGCTTTGCGTTCATTGACCACCCTCGCATTGTCCGGAGTTGCCATGCCAGCGCTGCTCCTTTGACCAGGGCTGCCCCTGAGGGCCTTCCCGCTAGCAAGGCTGCCGAACACGTTGCGAGTCGCGCGGCCGATCGTATTAGCGATCGATTTGTTGGCGGGCGGCTGGAAATCGTCCTCCCGACTCATCTTCCTCTCCATCTCGTTAACATAGTTTTGATACCCGGTAATAGACTCCTCGTAATCGCCGCCGTGATGGACGGTGCCCACGTTCCACTCGGTAGGCGCCTCCATAGTCACCGCGTCGAAGCTGTCGTCTAGACTCGTCGTAGTCTGTGGCGGGGGCGGACGCCGTGTCCGACGCAGAGTGGCGTAGGAGCTGCGATGCTGGGAGCGGTCTGAATCTGAGTAGCGGTAATAGGTCACATCAATCCATTGACAAAGAGTCGAAGACATGAGGGCAAGAACGAACCATTAACATCATCCGCGAGATACATTGTATAGTACCGCAGAAGACCGAGGTGCACAGGCTTTGGAGAAGGCTGGAGACAGTGCCAACCGGCTCAACCTTCGCTGAGCATCGGTATCAAGCGAAACACGCGTTTGCAGCGTGTTGCGGCACGTGCGCGTTTTCCCTGCTCCTGCTCTGTAAGTTCCCTTCGGTCCGAGTTCATGATGATGAACATCAGTCCAAAGCAGGGCAATGAGCGTGGGCACATCAGTACTATTTGATCGTTGTATCGAGTGGAAGGGAGTCTATATAACTTGGTGTCGACGGTTAGCATGGTCTCGCATAAGCGCGCATTTCACACTTTTGGCATCACCACGACTCTTTCGCCTCTGTGAAGGCGATATGAGCGTCATGTAACATGCGGGACATTACATGTCCGCTCACCCCCCGATCGTGGATTCCCAGGGATGCCGCACCTTTGTCACGAGTCTCTTTCTTCTACCGCGACCATACCGTTCATCTTGCTTCGGTGTCCAATCGAGCTTGCATGTTAGAATAGAACGCGGGCTTGGCAAATGGATCCAGAGAAGGTGCGGAACAAGCTGCGTCCAAGACATCCGTTCCATTCATTATACGGCCGGATAAGTACACAACCAGCTGCTACCGAGAAGAGGTTACCGAGATAGCACTTGCTGAGTCTAATCCGTCACAATCGCTGATCACACTTTGGAGACCGGGTGGCACCAAACACTGGAAACAGGGAAACAAGTTGAGTTACCCAAAAACGTTGCACTGTAGCCGAAGCGTTAAGGGTAAGACTATAGCGCTCAACACTGATCTTACCCTTCTGAAAGGATGGGAAGCACAATCAGCCCTTATGCGCTGAGGTATGGCCAACAAGTGGCCATGTCATCTCCCTTGATCAGAACATGCCATACATTAGCTAGCTTTACTGCTTTTGTGACAGCTTGGCCGCACGTCAAGACCATAACACCAGGAGAGCTCTTGAACGGACCTGACCTCGACGGATATGCCTAGGCAGAAGGCGTGGGCCACGCGTCATAGCGAATCCGGATCCATGCATTGGTCAGATCATAGTCATGAGGACCGTATCCCATCCAGAGAGCTGAAGGATCATGAGCAGTTTGAGGGCCATGGCTTTCATTGGTTCGGATAGGTGTTTGGTTTGTCCTACCACAGACCGAGAAATCGCGGTTCGCTAGAGGATGCGCATTAAGCATGAGGACGTGGCGTTATCGGAATGTGAGAGACAAAGCCCTTATTGATCGCTGTAGGTGAGTAAGATCAAGCTTTACCATAACCAGCTTTCTCTCATAACGCACCAGGGTCGGAGAGGCACCGGTCTTGCGTGGAACCATTCTTCAGATCCACGTTGCTCGTGGACGGACAAACGATAGGCACCCCATCCATCGAAAAGCGCGAATGTGCAGCATCGAGTGAGTCGCATGTATAGGGTGTGACGACAAGGATAATGTGAGTCGGTTACCGTGACCCTGAGTGGCTGAGGTGGCTTCCGTTTCCTCGGCAACAAGCGGCTCCGTCGTAGAGATCGCCGTTCTCACATCAAGACAGAATCGACGATATCCAGTGCCGTGGAACGGTATCCGAGAATCCTCGAGCTAAAGAGCAGGATGCTCCCAGAGGGATGAAGTTTCCCTCGCTGGACAATCTTTGAGGCTGTTTCTGCCACGTCTTGCCTCCCACCATCAGAAATGTTCTCAGCGGTAGCCCCAGTTCCGGCTCAGGTTTGTCAACGTGGCCAACGGTGTCCAGCGGCCAAGATTACGGATAAGAGTAAGTTGTTTGAATGCACGCCCTCGAAGAACAATTGCCAAATACGGGGCCACCAGCCACAATAGCGGCACAGCCACAGACGCGTCATATGCACGTGTCACGCGTCACGCGTCGCGCATCGCGCTATATAAGGCGGGCGGCGCGATCAGTTGAATGCCGCCCAACGTTTTGTTTCCCGCGCTCATCAACCGACGCTTAGCCCGCCCCTCGCACTCTATCTCACCTCACACTTTCGTCCTACCATGGCCCGTACCAAGCAGACCGCCCGAAAGTCCACCGGAGGCAAGGCTCCACGTAAGCAGCTCGCCTCCAAGGCCGCTCGCAAGACCGCACCCGTAAGTACATGACCCCTATCGGTGAGTTGGCGGTTGTCGCTAATCTGAGCGCTATCTGCAGAGCACAACCGGTGGTGTGAAGAAGCCTCATCGTTTCCGACCCGGAACCGTCGCCCTTCGAGAGATCAGGCGTTATCAGAAGTCGACCGAGCTTCTCATCCGGAAGCTCCCCTTCCAGCGACTTGTCCGTGAGATCGCGCAGGACTTCAAGGTGAGTCAACAATCGACTGCTTGGATGCACGCAGTGGATAATTAACCTGCATCAATAGACGGACCTGCGTTTCCAGTCCTCGGCCGTCATGGCCCTTCAGGAGGCTGCCGAGGCCTACCTTGTGTCCCTCTTCGAGGACACCAACCTTGCTGCGATCCATGCCAAGCGAGTCACAATGTGAGTATCTCCGTATCATCCTGACGTTTAGCAGATGTGCTAACATCCTCTATTAGTCAACCCAAGGATCTGGCTTTGGCTCGCCGTCTCCGTGGCGACAGGAGCTGAATGATTAATCATACACTATCCTCCGTTCGCTCTCAAGGGGAGAGGGGCATTCTATCGTACCCATTTTCTCCTTTATTCTTGACGTTGCCGCACGTTAGCAGGAGACTGGTGTAGGTTTATTAGACGTGTCGTCGTGTACCCTAACCTTTATGCTGATTCATCCATATTATCTCCCCTATTCTCGCTGGACGTCCCGGATCTCTCCGAAGTCGACGCGATAGTGACTGTTGGTCACGAAGCGGACAACTTATGATATCGGTATACGTTACTGTTTGTCGAGTACCGTAGTATATGGACGAATATAAGATATGAGTTGATAGTGTGTTATTGTGCACATGAGAACATCAGTCCTGTCGCAGAGAACAATGAGGAAAACAATGGATCTATTGCTTATACACCGCCTCCGCTTTTCTCCACGGGTATCCTTGTTCTCTCAGTTTGGGATGCGCGGGTGCGGACAGGGGCGAACAAAACGTCACGAAGCCCGGCGCAGATCTGTGGAAAAGATATCAGCAACCTTCCGTAGGAAATCAGGCTGGATATTCCTACCTCGACGAAGTCGTCGAAATCCACGTCTTCTGCCTTCGAGAACCCAGCCTCCTCAAGCACGTAATCATAGTCCTTGCCCTTGATTTCCTCGTATCCAGGCAAGCTCTTGACCAGATCGAACGCCTCCTCGTTCTTCAGCCTCTCCTGAGGCTCTTTCGTACGCTTCTCGAACGCCTCCTTCAGCATGTCCACCTCGCCCGTCTCGAACTGCGCACGGCTATACACCATCTCAGGCGCGCCGCGCCTCTTACGCTCGCCCGCACTGAGCCCGATCGCACTCTCCACCCGCTCGAGCAGGCCATGCGGTTCTGCGCTGCTGAACGGCACTGCGCCTGGACGCAGCCCCATGCTCGCGAGGAAGTGCGTCGCATTCTGCATCTCCTGCTCCTTGCGAGCCTTGGACCAGTGTTTCTCCTCGGCCATGATGTCGATGACACGCGGGAGGGCGTCGAGCGCGGCCTGTGCGTTCAGGAAGGACAGACGGGTGCGGCGGGCGATGACGTCGACGGCGGTCTCGGCGTACTCGTAGCGAACGGCGTAGCGTACTTCGGCTTCAATAACTGCATGGCGGGACCGTTACCATTAGCGATGTTTTACGTGTGAGGGTATATACGCACAAGGATATCCGGGAGCGAGTCTCTTGCCGTGCAATGGCCAGGCCTGTCCAGTAGGTTGGGCGAGGGAGCATACAGTCCATGCGCGGTCACCATAGTTATCCGAAAGGTGCTTCGCGACCTCAGTTTCCAAGCCGTACTGCAAAAGAAGCGCATTAACAGTATATTCACCGTTGGCTTTGAGCAAGGGACTCACGCGTTGAATTAGACCAATGAACATGTTCCTGCTCCAGCCTTCGCTGCCAACCAACCTCAAGGACTCCGTGACACAGCCACTCTTCGGCTTCAGCCCGAACACCTCGATAGCCTTATCCACAGTCTCCTCCGCCATAGCGCGGTATGTCGTCCACTTGCCGCCAGCAATCGTGACCAAGCCGCTATCGCTCACATGAATCATGTGGTTCCTGACCAAACCTTCAGTGCTCGCCGCGTTCGGGTTCCTTACCAGCGGGCGCAGGCCGCTCCATGCACTAAGCACGTCACCCCTGCGCACTTTAATGTCCGGCGACAGGTAATGCCTGACCTCCTCGAGCACCCAACGGATCTCCTCCTCCTGTGCCTTCGGCTCCGTCTCGACGACCGCAGGCGTGTCCGTCGTCCCCGCAATCGTGTTGCCTTGCCACGGGAGGAAGAAGATGACACGGCCGTCCGAGGTAGCGGGGTCAAGCAGACCCATGGTGCGCGGAGAGTAGTAGTTCGGGAGCGTGATGTGAATGCCGGAGGACGGTTGGACGATCGGGACGTGTGCGGGGTTGTCCATTTTGAGCAGTGCGTCCGTGAAGGGGCCTGTAGCATTGATAATACCCTTTGCGCGAACTTCGAATTCCTGGCCGGTGAATTTGTCCTGTACCCGTGCGCCGTAGAGCTTGCCAGAACCGGCTTCCTTCTGCAACGAAGTGACCTCGACGTGGTTCGCAACGATCGCGCCTTGCTGTACAGCCGTCATGATGAGAGCGATGTTCATCCGAGAGTCATTGTGTTGACCTATGAAACACGTCATAAGTCTGATAATGCGATATTGAGAATCCGCTTGACGTACCGTCATAGTAAACCAGCGCGCCTACGAGTCCGTCCTGCTTGAGCATCGGGAAAGTCTCTAGAGCTTTGCCCTTGCTCATGAGATACGAAGATTCCATGTTCTCCTTTCCAGCCAGCACGTCGTACATCTTGCATCCAACCCAGTAGTAAGGAACCTGCCAGTATCTGATGCGAATGTCACCAAGTGCAACCAAGGCGAAAGTAAAAAACGCACTTGTAGATGGGTAACATGATGGGTAACATAGTTGATAGGTATGGTGCTGTCTGGAGGAAAATGCGGCGTTCGTGCAAGGCCTCACGGACTAGCTTGTACTGCTCGTAGTCGAGCTCCATGACAGCCTTCTGCAGATAGCGTACTCCTCCATGGACCAGCTTCGTCGACTTTGAGGAGGTGCCTGTAAGCACAGTGACGTGAGTTCATGCGATAATCGAGAATGCATAACTATATGAATTGCTAGCAGGGTGCTTCTCAGAACGATCGGCCATGTGTACGGGAGCCGCAGCGTGCGACAACAGCACATTCGTGCTTCTCAGAACCCAACTAACAACGCACCTGAGCTGAAATCATCTCTTTCAACAAGGGCGACCTTCAGCCCTCTGCTGGCGGCATCCACTGCCACACCTGCCCCCGTCGCGCCTCCTCCAACGATGAGCAAGTCAAACTCTTCGGGATAAGCGTCATCCTTCTTCGACGACGACGCCTTGAGCGCGTCGAGCATGTGCTGCCTCGAAGGAGGCGTCCATGGCGGAGGGGGTCTCCTGGTGTCTTTCGTTGAGGGAGGGTAGGTGGGCCCCGAGTTGAGGTAGTAATAACCTCCTCCGGCGGCAAGGAGCGTCGCGCCGGAGACGACGGCAAGGGTCCTGCGCGAGAAGAGGGCGCGACGGAGCGCAGCCGTCTTGGACATGGAAGTGTACCTCAGTGAGGAGGTGGTTGTTGCTGGCAAGAGCGATTGCGCAGGCTCATCTCAAAAAATCAGAAAGGGGGTGCGCGGTCGAGTGGGTCATTCGAGATTCAAGCTCCCGCCACCAGCGCGCCTGCTCTCCTTCGGTCCGCCGGCGGTCCGCTCTCTCCTCGTGCACTCGCTCTTTGTCGTCGGCGGGCGTGCTCTCATGAATCTCATCTCGCCGCAGCCCATCAACTTGGAGTACATTTGGGGAACTCAGACGATCCTTTGAAGGTGAGCATTTTTCGAGCTGCCCGCGAGCGCGGACTCTTTCCGGAACATATCATCCAATGGATTAGCATGCCGACGCCGCCGTGGCCGCCAGGGCCTTTCGGCCTGCGGTGAACGTTCATGCGGCACTGCAATCATTGCCACTTTCCTCTCACAGCGTGTGGGAAAGGCTTGCTTTCGGACCTTGGGGTTACGGCTTGTAATCCGGATGACGTCGTGCGCTGTGGAGGACATATGCTAGAGGCTGAGGATTGGGTACTCGCGAAGGCGCAGCGACTCTAGCGGACCGCAACATGACTATCCAGGCACTCAGGCTCCTTGCAAGGCTCTGTGTTTCATCGTCCGTATATATGTGTGAGAGTTTTCAAAACTTTGGGCGGCAATCCCGGAACAGACGTCATGGGGATCATTGTATAACTCCTTCGGTCATCAGCAACGGATGACTATGCCGCTGGAGGTGCGCGCTTTGAAAGTACGTTTTAAACCCTTGCTGAACATTCATGATTCCTTACTGGATTTAAGTTTCATGATGGAGCACGACGCTCTTAACTGCAGCCTTAGGTTCTCCCGATGGACTGGAGTAAACGTGAATGTTCTTCGTGTTCGGGGACAGTGTATAATTCCTCATCTAGCAAATCTACTTGCGTATACTGCAGGAACAGCTGTGAGATGAAGCCGAATATCAATCAACATAATACAGCTACGCCTGCCAAATCGGAGATTGTGGCCAGCGGCACTTCCTGGCTACGGCGACTCGCAATGCAGAAACTTGGCACTCTGCTGCGGCTTTATTTCGACGAGACGATGAGACACTCGCTGGGAGCGTTATCAAGGACAACCGCATTGTTGCATTTGCAAGGAAGTTTCTTTTCGATTCATTTGCTAAAGTCCGCCTGTTGTATAAATGCCATTGTTCGCCCGAATCAGCCAAAGCCACGAGACCTTCACGACTTCCTTTGAACTCTCACGACATGTTTGGTTCAATATTTGGCGCGATTTGCATAAACCCCGCCTTCGCCTCTTTCGTCCCAACCACATTGTCAGATTCCCCGTCACGGTGGATTCCGGCCAAACGTCCTGCCTGGTTGCCTCAGATGCACTTTAGCCTTGCAAATTGACGACATCAAGGTCATCTAGCATGCATCGTGCACTTTTGCTGAACGAGCTACTGTTGCAAATTCTCCAAGTTCTCCGCGAAGATGATATACATGCTCTCGCAGTGCTTGCTAGAACACGTCGGTCTTTCTCACAGCCCGCGCTCGAAATACTCTGGGAGTCTCTAGATGATCCGTCACCCATCATCAAGCTTTTTCCAGACGATTCCTGGACGGTTGCGTACGATCCGTACAACCGGAAACTGTGCATAGTACGTGCAGTCCGATATCTCGCTCTTTCTCGACGACTGATGCACTGCAGGAATTCATAAGGCTTCTCCGTCCTGTAGATTGGGTCACCCCGCTCAAATATCTACCGCTCATCAAACGTCTTGGCTTGGAGAACGCCAGTCCTTGGGCGTATACATCATCTTACATGTCATCCCAAGCACTTCAATATCTGTCCATATTTCGCCCAGTACTTGCGATACTTCCTAACCTTCGCGTGCTCAACTTGAATTTAACATCGTACGTGGCCGCGGCAAATCAGGCAAAATACTTCCAGTATTCTTGGGCCTTTCTCGGGCCCGAGCTGCGCAGCTTCACCTTTCGCAGCGTAACTCCGAGTCTTGAAATTGAGGAGCAGAAGTCACTCGCGCGACTCTTGTATGCGTTGGAACACGCTTGCCCTTTGCTTGAAGAAATTCGTTCATCATGCGGTTGCCCACCTGGCCGGATCATCTCGGACGCCTTCTCCTCTCTCGTAAGCAGGCTAGAGAATCTGCGGGTACTAGAGTGCTTTGACATGCCTCTCAATGCTCGGATGAAGTCCGCTCTCGGCAAAAAGAAGACATTGTACCATTTCCATCTTTCCCTCCTTCGACAAGAGCATTCTCGACACGTATGGGATTCGTCTTGGTTTCAGTCTCTAGAGACGATGAAAATCCGGACTGATGACCCACAGTCGTACGTCTCTTTTGCCAATAGTGTGTCCCTATCAAGAGTACACTCCTTCATCCTGCAAATTCGTACGCCATTAACACAAGGCCTCATGCAACAGCTGTTCAGCTCCATCCATAGACAGTTATCAGATTCGCCGCTTTCCACGTTCGAGTTGAGCTACGAAGTAGCCGCCGTCGAGGTTTCGAACGATCCGTTGGTGATCCTGTTGTCTCAGCATTTACAGGAACTACTCATCTTCCGTCATCTGGAGGCAGTCGAGATTAGCGGCCCTTGGTGTATCCAGATCAACGATAATATCCTTCGACAGATGGCGTTTGCGTGGCCTAATCTGCGACGCCTTTATGTGTATCACAATGATTGGTGCATCTCTAAAGATCAAGAGTTGCATCCCCACGCCACACTTCAAGGGATAGTGGGCTTCGCTCAGAACTGTTTGCAATTGCATTCGTTGATCGTCGAGCTGCACGCGGATGGCTCAATGCTCCCCGAGATTGTATTGCCTCAACCCTCCCGATGTCCTTTGCAAGATTTCACAGTGTGCTGTTCGACGATATCCTCCAAAACAGAAGTCGCTGCCTTTTTATCGCGTCTCTTCCCGTCTTTGACAAGCATCGATGCCTCAGACCGTTATGGCGAGCCTGAAGATTCTCAGTGGATGAAGGACTGGTCGGATGTAGACAGGGCTGTACGAATTACCCAGATGATCTAGATGTTGCAACTGTTCAATCAACAGCACGCCTGGATGAGGAGATGTCGCATCTGTAGCGTCCATCAGGCGCTATATACTCGCAAGGTTCTCAAACAATCATTGCCTTCCAATATCGCACTGACTTCTCAAAGCCCAACATACCACGAGCGTCCCGCCATTCCGACATTCGCTTTTTTGATTTCATGCTCCCCCTCGCATATGAACCTGGTGCAAGCGATTGTACGCGCGGTCTAAACGTCCCACATCATTATCTCTCTCAATTGCCCACTTCATTGGACTGCTTCGTAAAAGTTGAGTACGGCTGTCCGAAGTATAAATATTGGTCGCGCATGACTAAATTGGCGCATGGAAGATTCGTACATGGCTTCATGCAGCGAGCTCTGATGAATTAGACATTGCACATCCTAGTTACCTAAGTTCCGACCGATAAAACCGACCAAGATATGATTGGTGCAATGTTGGTAAAGTATAAGGGTGTGCCGATGACGATGATCAGGAATTGGAGCGACTAAAACACATAATGTAGCATATAGGTTTGAATAAGTCAAAACGTTCTTCACTCTAGTGGAGGAGGCTCTTCATCACTTTCTGGGCCGTGATCTTGATGTTGAGTAAACGAAAGGGGCATTGTCGGGGGGCCTGTGAGTATGTGCGAGCGAGCCAGGCGAAGAACGCCTGACAACATATTCTCGTACACGGCATCGTGCATGTCCATAGCAGATACGTGTGAGGGCGCATTCGCTTCCAGCAATGCCATCAGCTGGGAGGCCCTAGCTGAGTTATGTGGTCGAGGAGGAGAGGTGGTCCGCGTGGTCGTGCTGTAAGGCGCAGAAGACAAAGATCCGACCACACGACGAGATGAACTTCGCGCTGACTGGGAAGAATGCGCAACGGAGGTACTCTCTCGAGAATGTTGGCTGAAAGGATGTGTTCGCGAATTATCCAGCGGACCATCTCTACCGTCTTCACTCTCGCCCTCATCATCAGCGTGTGCCTCATCTTCATATTGAGGTCCTGAAAACATTGTGAGTTTATGCCTATGCAGACATACGATGTTTAACACACCAATTGGGCACTGCGTGTAACTCATATGACGTGCACTAGTTCCATGGGCGCGGGCATACTCTTCCTGCTCCAGCCATTCCTCTAACTTCGCTACCTTGGGCGGCTCCCATTTCATTCTCGTCTGCAGTGTGTCCGCTCTCCCATCTGGCGGCGATGAGCCAAAGCTCACGATGTTCAGCGTCAAAGAATCCGGATCAATATCGAAACGACACGATGGACAGGTCGTCTTCCGGGCAAGCCATGGCGCGAGACAATCGCGGTGGAAGAGATGCCTGCCAGGACATGGGAAGACAAGGATGAAGCCAGGTGCAGAATGGGGTGGGGGCTGCTCGCAGAGGGCACCGGTTTGAGCTGTACCGTCGTGCTTGTCGAGCGGTGTCTCCTCTGAACAATCTTGAAGGAATGCGTCACGGCAGACTGCACAGCCGTCGTTATCATCTTCAATTCCACTTCGCAGCTTCTCATATCGGCGAACGATTTCCTCGGGCACCACTTCAAGACCCTTCAACAAGATTTCGGCGCGCATAGGGTCGTTATCGATCGCTTGCCTTCGTGGCGTAAGTAGCAGGTCTAGTAGATCCTGCGGTCTCAACTGTCCACCAAATAGAACGAAGAGGTTTCAGCATAATAACGAATTGCGTAGTATAGCGCATTAGAGCGCTCACATTCACGTCGAATTCGGGTAGCAGTTGCGACTGAAGAATTTCCTCCTCATCGTCTATCCAGTCATCCTCATCGTCATAATCTTCATCGTCCTCGTCTTCACCGTCCTCGTCCACCGACATGAACCGCGCATACGCGGCCGTATCTCTACTGACGTCCTCTCCAAGCAGCACACCTTGCCTCTGCACTTGTCTCACCTGTATAGTACCTTCTGAGTCTGAGATATCGTCATCTGACGAGTCGGATACGCTCTGAAGTGAAGGCATGCTAGTATCGCTGTGTTCTCCGCCGTCATCACGTCCGACATCCGAGTCTGAAATCGAATCTGAAGCCAAAGATGGAGACCCGTCGTCCTCGTCGCTCTCGACAGAGTGATCATGTCCTTCTTCAGACCTGAGTGGCTCGGCTACAGACTGTGGCGCATGATCATGGTCGCCTTGGACAGTTGGCGATGCAGGCTGTCCTGCGGCCAAGACCGGCTGCTCGATAACGTCTCTTGTCGACGCAGCGAAGCCGCTCAATGTGTTCCAAGCCAGGTCCATGGGTCTACGAATAGCGGTGTGCGCGTGAGGCCAAGAACGGGGATGAAGGAGTGAAAGACAATGCACTGGACAGCAACCGAGACGTCTGATCTGAAGTATTTTATCTCTAAGTTATGTAAATGATTACAAGGACGGACAACTTAGGTATAACAATGATAGCCTACAACACTACACTGTCCTCTATTCACGCGCGTCCTCCGGCAACATGGCCACTTCAGAAGTTCCCACCGCATCTAATCGTCAAACTGCCGTCTTCCTACAGAAGGCCTGTCTGCGGCATCATTATATACGCTCTCGTGATACCTCATGCATTGTAGAGCGTCCCGAACGTTTACGGGCGGTTAATATCGGCCTCGCCGCTGCGGTGGCTCGCCTTGAAGACATCGTCGGGCGTGCAGAGAAGGCAAAGCATGACGGCGGAGACGGACAGCCTGGACGCGTTGCATATTTGCAGGATAACAAGCCTGATGCCGACGAGTTGGTTTCTGCTCTAGGACGGCTGGACCTCGCATCTTCGGAGTCCAATGGCCCTTCTCCGCGTGTGCCCGTCCACTTTGTTCACAGCGATGCGACCGTAGACATACTCAATAACCCCGCCGTCAAATTCGTGCATGGCGACATCGACGGGGATGTTTATCTGGAAAATCTGAAAAATTGGGCCAAGATGAGTAAGGAGAAAGTCGAAAAGGGTGACAGTGAAATTCCCGAAACTCTCTCGCAGGGTGATTTATACCGTACGTATAGGTTAGTCTGTACTTCTCCAATCGCACTGATGTGGTTGCAGTTTGTCCGGAATCCATCGATGCTATACAAGGTGCTTTAGGCACCGTTTGCCAGGCCGTAGACATTGTCGTCAACTCCTTGCATAGTGAAGCAGAGGGGAATGTCCGCACGTCCCAAGCATTCGTCGCAATAAGACCTCCTGGCCATCATTGCGGAGAGGTATTATTCATATGTGTTCCGCTGACAAGTTGGTCTTACAGATTACTAGGATACTCCATCCGGTTTCTGCTTCGTTAATAATGTAGCTGTTGCAGCAGCGCACGGTAAGCCGACTTCACGCAGTCTATCGAATGTTGACCAACCGATTCCAGCACACCTGCGGCATGGCATCAACCGAGTGGTAATCCTCGATATTGATTTGCACCACGGTACGTTCTGTGTTCTGTCAGCCAATGCTGCCGCATATAAGGACCCTTGCATGCCTGCAGGCAACGGAACACAATCGATTGTCTGGCAGATCAATGAGGAGACGTACAGAAAGAGTCTTGAACAGAAATATGGTGCTCCCCCAGGAAAGCCTGGGCTGCAGATTTATTATGGCAGTCTCCACGACGTACTCTCATATCCATGTGAGGTACAAAGTCTCCCCTATCCACTGCCGGAACTTTGCTGATGTTCGTAGAAAGGACGGCAAAGCGGCCCTCGTTCAAGCTGCTTCTGTATCAATTCACGGGCCGCATGGGCAGCACATCCAGAACATCCACCTAAGACCGTACAGCTCCAAGGAGCAGTTCTGGGATGAGCTATATTCAGGGCCCTATGCGAAACTCATAGGCAAGGCCGCTGAATTTCTTGACAGCAGCGGTGGGCAAGGCGACGATGTCATGGTCTTCATCAGGTCTGCAGCTAGCAATGTGCATGGCATCATGCTCTAATAGAGATGTTCTTCCTACAGCTGCGGCTTTGATGCAAGCGAGCACGAGTATCCGTCAATGTCGCGACACAAACGACAGGTACCGACCACATTCTACCACCGCTTTGCGCGAGATGCGCGTGCATTTGCGGAGCGTTTTGCTCGCGGGCGGCTTATTAGCGTCCTTGAGGGTGGATACAGCGATCGTGCATTGACCAGTGGCGCGTTGGCGCATCTGACTGGGCTAGCTCATACCGATCACACGCTGGTCGACGAGATCTGGTGGAGTGAAGACAGTCTGATACAGGTATGTTGCCTCTTTGTCTGTTATAAATTTGCTGCAGACACCATACCCTTAATGCAGTTGGAGAAAGCTACAAAGAGGCACAGAGGAGGGAAGAATTCGCAGGCAACACAGCCGGCGCCATGGCTGGAACGCACACTGGAAGTATTCGCACAGATTGACTCGTCGCATACTATGCCGACCACATCGTCGCGTGCCGCTATACCACCATCTTCGCGTGTGCTTCGTGAACGTAAGAATCCAGCTGTAACGGAAACCGAGCGGAGTTCATCGTCGTCCCCGAGCAAGGAGAGCGCATCTGCGAGGAAGGACAACTCGATCTCGGATGCCAAGGGCGCCATGCTAAAACAGGAGTCGGAGGAAGTTCACGTAACGTCTGGTGATTCGAAAAGCGAGTCTAGCGCTGCACTGTCGGACATACCAGGGCCAAGCGCAGAGCCAAAGAAGCTTCCTCGAGTCATCCTGCGTCTTGGTCCACGTCGCAACAGTCCTTCTTGAACCGACGTTCGATACCGTTGCTCGCCATGTACCGTACTGGCTGCCCTTCGGTGCTGTGCGCTGGTTCATACCTCCACGCCGGCGAATACGGACGTATCTGTGGCCCGTTTTATACTCACATATAATCTGTATCATTGTTTTCTAGATGCCCATAAGCCCGTGGACAGCCCATTCGTATACACCAAGGAAAACAGCTCCCCCGGCCGATATCCAGAGCGTCCGTGGCACTACACCGGCGAATAGGGCACGTGTGCCCTCCGTCACATAGATCTGTTTCAAGCGAGCAGGCAATGATGGCACTGAATGCTTTGTTGCATCCTAGCTCGTATTAGTTAGCAGTCCAATAGCCAAGCGGAAGGACTCACTCGCATGTCCAGCATGACCCTCGTCTTCAATACGTCCAAGGGAGTTGTGAGGGCTGCGGCGACCCCTCCAGCAAAGCTTCCGCAGACAGCAGCCTCATACGCGTGAAGAGGTCTTCTCCCCAATGCACGAGAAAGCTGGAGTTTGAGAAATTCGTACAGTGGGAATTGAAGAGAGGTGAACGGGATCTGCACGTATGCTTGTTTAGATTCACGCGCTTGCTTACAGCCGAATAGCACACTACGTACCTCTCTCATTATGGTGGACCCAAAGCCTCTATAGAAACCTCGTAGCCCCTCATCGGTCAATATCCGCTTCGCTCCTGCCAACGATGACTGTGCATGACTACCGTATGAGGATGTCTGCATGCGAGTCTTGATGACCTCGGTGGGCACGCGGATCAGACACGCAGCCTGGCACCGCCGTAGACGCATGAGACAAGACTAGGACCGAAGGGACACGCGCGTACAACTTCGCCGGCGGACGCGGAGATCATGTGTGTTACTGGTGCTAGGTCCGATGGAAGGGGTAGCGTCCGCTTGAGCGTATCGTATGTGCAAAAGAACACCGCGGCTGGATTATGTAGTACATTAGATCTGCGTGCGGTGTAATAAAAGTGCTGCAGGCTCGCCTCCCGGTGCGCTCCCTACCACAACGCTGCCGACACCCTTGTAGATTCCGCTGAATCCCCCGGCACGTATGAAGCCCTGAGCGGATTGCAAACGCGTCTTGATCGTGTCAATCGGGAAGAACAACAGATCCACTGCTGTCCCAGCGAGACCGCCAGCCTGGCACGTCTGTCATGCGTGTTACAATGTTAATTACGACGCGAGACGTACCGCGAGCGACTGATAGAACGTCGGTGTCGCTTGCGTGGTCATCCTGGACTACTAGCGACCCAAACTGGACTGGGCAGCAAGACGACCGTGCGCCTTGTGGGTGCTGATTGCGATGGGAGGAGACTGAGAAAGACTCAGAAAGTAGTGGGAAGACCAATAAATCAACTTTGACTCGCGTGCGCGCTTTACTAGGCTTTACTCGAGTCCTTTCAAGGCGACTGGCTAAGCGCCCAAATCGCTCTTTGCCTCTGCACAACTTAGATTTTCCTTGCGTCGTACGCGGTGCGCTATATGGACGATAGTCTCGAAAGACCAACTGCTCTGTCTCAGTCAGCAGACTTGCTGGAGCAGGAGGACGAGCAGTCCTCCGGAGACGAGGATCAGGGTCCTGACTGGACGAAAATCCTGTATGTTCAAAACGTTACTGCCTTATCTAACTGGGGTTATAATCAATTTCAGGTCACTGTCAGTCTCCCGACCAGTCATCCCCAAACGCGGCGAGAAAGATTTCGAGCCCAGTGCGGCTGGTGGATCGGGTCTTCAGCGGCATGTCTTAGACCGTGCGCGAAATGCCATGTTCGATGCTCTTTCGGCACCGCGTTCGATATCAAGGTGTGGAAATCGCTACGGGTTTATCTGTTCCGTCGGATATTGATCTTCAATGGGGCTGCTTCAGCAAGTCTATCAGCTATGCCGTGTGGTATCCTGATATTGCTCGAGCACATGTCACGTTGAACCGAGGCATTCACTTCGCTAGCATGGGCCACTCAGTGGCCAGAACATCGCCTGGCGAAGATGTAAACAAGAAAGTGCAGAAAAGGCTTGAGATGCTACCAGAAGAAGCGATATATCTGGTTGAACGTGGAGCAATGCTCTGCTGGAAAGCATCCGAACTGCCTCTTGCCTCTACACCGGGCTTGGAAGACGTTGAAGGCATCCCGATGACTGTAGAGCAAGCCTTTGCTGAGATGATTGGCAAGGAAGGACTCACACTGGAGGAATACCAAGTAGGCTGTCTGCTTCCTCGTATGACGCGCATGACATTTCAACAGATTGGCAGGTATTTGCTTACTTGAAACGTCTTGGTTATGTGGTGACTCGTGCAAAACCTCCAAATGCTGATTATCCAGTACCACCACCATTCGACATGCGAACAAACCGGTCCCGGTCTATCTTTGCCGTGATATATGGTCTTTTCTCGTTCGCTTGGCAACGATTCTCGCGAGTCTTCATGCACCGCGGCAAGTGGTGGAGACCGCTCCTTTTCAGCCGATGGTTCCATCATAACATGGACGCTGGTTCGTTCACTCATAAAATTCCTCGCACCTCATGAATCTCACGGCCTCCGCAGCTTCCACTCTCAAATCATCGAGGTTCCTTTCAAAAGGCCATGAGGCATCCTTGCATATCAGATCTGCTACGGAGAATGTTCCTTCCCCGTATGAAATCTTTTTCAATCTATATAAGCCATCTACTCCGTTCAAGAAGACCGCACCGCCTCAGCCAGACTTCTCCGTAGTTGTGGTGAAGTACGAATACAACGTCTGACCCGATAGCCCCGGAGCTTATCATCTGTTCTTGACAGCGCGCGCACGACGCCGATGCCGTCGTTAACTGAACTGACAGATCTGTTCGGCGTTCTGCCCGAGTTACCGCCTCCACTGCCTCGCAAGCGCATGTCGTTCGCTCAGCAGAAGATCGCGGCGGCTTCTGCCACAGCCTCATCCACATCGCCCCCAACACCTGTTCTAGAATCCTCATTGATACAACGAATATCATCTTGGTTTTCCTCCTCTCAGGCAGCCTCACCGCCTCGCAAGCCGAACCCGTTCTTAGCGCTGAAGACTGGCAGCAAATTGGTAGTCATCGCCGTGGTCGATGCGGGGACGATCAGCTTTTTCCGTTTCGGGCAAGGCGTATTTGCACATTGGCCAATGCTATGAACTTGTTCGCACATATCTGGTTGTCTATTGACTATTGCAGATATGAGTAGTCTCGGTGTCTTCCATTAACACTTGTACTGGGGGGGAGGGTGAAGTAATCGACGACTCATCTACTTCTCAGCGTTCGGAGTTGTTGCAACGCCAATTTCCAGTAAGTGCTCTTTGAAACTTGAACGCTGTGTGCCTTGCCGATGACTCTATGTAATTATAAGGATGGTGTGCATCATGTTGTTTACTTTCAAGCTACAGAATCTAAATACATGCGCTTATTTTGTTAGGATGCTGGAGTCGTCTTCAATTGTGTTTACAAGGCGCACCCCGATGGTAGGATCTACATATTCATAGCACGATAGAACCCAATATTAATATTGAAATAGATACATCCTACATCTGTCCCGGAAGACCATACTATCCAGAGGTGCTTGGGTGGATTGTCGGCCGCAATTTTGATACGGCACGCTGGTACGCACCTCCTTGCAGCGTATGCCCTGTGTCTACGAGTTGTTGCAGACAAACTTCATCACTGTCATTGGCATGGTACCTATCAGCGTGCAACTTGGAACTACGCTATAGCCGACGAACTCTGCTCTGGCATCTAGATAGTGTGTGCTATTCAACCTATAGCCATTCAAATCCTTCATATTTGCTCTCCGGAGATTCCTGTTTTCGCATTCACAAGTGCTCGGAACATTTGTATTGCAATATGTCTGCTCTAGAGAGTCCCGTCATCATCGTCTGGCACGCTAACGCTCCATGTTTGCGTAGAAGGCGTTAACGCATATGCATTACGGAATAGCAGCTTCCACAGTGTGCTGTATGGTCGTTGGTCCACGTCTCTACTTTCCAGGGCCCTCATATCCCGCAGGCTCTGTATACACCAGGCAAAACCGAGCCATCTGCGGCGACTGCACGCGCTATTGTCATCGTGAGCACGGCAGAAGCTCTGTTGAGGCGAGAATCTGCCGTGGGTCTGTCTTCGCATCATTCGCTCCAGTCTGATAGTTTCGTTGCGCAAAGGCCCGGGATTGAGAAGTTGAAGGGTCCATCCGATCCGTTCCCATCGGCGATAGTTACGTCGAATGGCCGTCGTGAATCATGGTTCGTCCTATGGCATTGCGCCGCCTAATTGCCGGCTGTTTGTCAACACGCTCTCTAGCCAGACTCTATAACAATTCAGGAGGGAGAGAATCTTCTACCTGACTGATTGAGAGCCCGCTTAGATCACTCAACGTACTAGGGCCGCACAATACGAGTCTTCCGCCCTTTATATTCTCAGATCAATGTTGGCTCATTCTCAGTCGATTCAACCGGGTCATGCATGCATGAACGTTTGAACGATCAATCGATCATGTCCGGCGATTGGCTGCTTTCTTTCTTTTGGCATCGCCACAGCATTATTCGGCCAGGCGATGTCCTTTCCGCACGCGTGGATACTATCTCAGAGGCATCAACCTATAGCAGCGATATTCTCACAGCGTACTAAGCGGCTCATGAATGATCTCCGCGCTGCTGTAGAGAAGGGTACTCGCATGCTGATGTAACTGTCAAACGAAGCGCTGTTGTAATCACGCAATGTGCACTGCCGTCGATGGCCTGTCATGCGTGGTGCGGCCATACTAATACAGAGTTTTATCATCGATATGAACTTTCGCTCAGGTCGCACGTTCTGACTGCTGCATCTACCAGCCTGTCGCGAATGGCCCTCCCATCAATCAGAAGGGTGGGGCAATGTGGTTCACAACAATCCTAGTACATCTTCTTCCATGAGTCACTGGAAGCTGCCCTGATGCCTTCCAGGTGCCGCCGGCTCTGCATCGCAATATAAGGACTCTAGTCGATCAGAGTCATCCCAGTTGCGCGCTCCTAGTACCAGTTCCACGATGTCAACCTTGTCAACTCCATCTATCGAGTGAGTCTGAGAGTACTGCTGCATTGCACTGATCAATGCTGACAGTCACCAAGTCTGGGTCCATTCGTGGGTTCACTCTTGAGAAGATACCAAGGCAGAATGACAATGAGCCACTCTTGCTACAGGTATTCGGATTGGCATTCAACTGGGGGCTACAAAGCGTGTTAACTGTTCAGACTTGTAAGCCATTTGCATCGGATTACATGCGATGATAGACTAAAACTGCTCGAGACATTTACTACCTCTGCTTCCCGCACGATCGCTGGACTCAAAAGTGTTTAGGTTAGCCTTGCAGTCGTGACAGCTGGGCTTTCTAGCTGATCTGTCTGCCTTCGAGTATACGTGCTGTGCATCTACGAGTGGGTACAGACAGGATTGATCACAGCGTTCACATATCGTCTGCTACTCTGGGCAACTTCAACTTCAACGCAGTCCTTCTCGTCAGCAATTGATGACTTTGAACTCTTCTCCGGCAACGCGTGGGTGACAATTTACATTATGGGTGCAGTCCAGTCGGCTGCAGTGCAGATCTACTTTTCCCGCCGCATATACATCCTCTCGCGCTCGTATGTCATCCCATGTTTTACCGTTTTCGTACGTGTTCTCGTTCATTGTGAGTATGCACATCTGACATCGATCATCTCAATTGTTCGCCATATAACTAGGTCGCATTGGCTCAGCTGAGTGCTGGGCTCGTAGGCGGTGTTCAGACATTCAAGGTGCTCTTAATGATGACCTTGCTCGTCGAGTCTCGACTCTTCTGATTGACGGTAAATAGACGATCACAGATTGCTTACGAGGTAGCTACGGTGCAGTATACTCGTACGAAGTCCTCAACATCGATGTGGCCACATATGTCAGGAACCCTGGAACCTAGATCAACGTTACGTAGGATGCTGATTTGTGTGGCAGGTTTGGCTTGCTGCAAGCACTATATGCGATTTGACTATCGCTGTATCGCTCGTAGTTTTGGTCAGTTCCGTGCGTCCACATGATGCATCCTCTTACGTCCACAAAACAGCTGTTCAGGCTCAAGAATGGCCTGAAATGGACTGACATCATCATTAACCGCTTAATAAAAGTGGTCGTCGAGACAGGCTCATTGACCGGTACGTGTGTCATATCACCGCCCCAATTTCAAGATAAACTCATAAACGTCGATAGCGGTCACAGCAGTCGTCACTCTTGGTCTGTTCGTGGGAGGGACCGTACGTCTGACGTCTTTTGACTCCTGTGTGATTCTTTATTTACGACTGGCGCAGGGAGAGTCAGCCATTTGTCCGTAGGTTAACGGTGCATTTGCTCGGAGTCACATTATTAACGGACCTCTCAGACTCCTCATCCTGTCAAAACTGTAGTAGCATCAGCCTCGTATGTTTCTTTGTCAGTGTTACTGAAGTCTCTTGTATAGATACGCAAATTCTGTCCTGATCACGCTCAACAATCGCGTGATCGTCAAGTCTGGACAAAACGGAGATGCCAATGTCCTGAAGCCGATTGGCCATAACATCGGCAATATGCAGGACTTCCCGACGATCGATGTTGATCACTCAAGCGTACCGCGCATGATTCCTATCGTCGTCGCTGTCAGCCATGAAGTGAACACTTTTGTTACGAAAGATGAGGAGGAAGTATGTCTGGACATGATTTTGGATGACTGATCGTGAAACTGACTTGGTGGTTTCAGGGTCGCATCTCCGCTGGTCATGACCATAGCTGGGAAAGCGAATGATCCAATGACACAAAGAACAGATGCCTCGCCTTTCCAGTTCGTCTCCCCGCCTACGCCAAGCATGTGATGAATTATTTTGATACTTACCATACGGAACGGTCGGAACCATGGGCTCGTGGTTTGACATTGTCCGAGTCTCGTTTCTCTTGACAATATGCACTGTGTTACTTGGAGGCAGAAGAAGTTCTCATGCTGTCTCAGGTCTTTCATGACAGACTGTGCGTTGCGCGGAAGCCTGCATGCGCAGCACCATTACTATTGGTATTGAGTCATTCTCGAGACTCAGGCTTAAATGAAAAGACATTTGCAAGGGCTTGAGCGTCAGTGTGCTACCGTACCAGCTGGCCATCAAAGCGCTAACCATATTGAAGCGCGCTTCTATACTTCAGTTTGGCGCGCGACCTTTTTCCACAATCATTCCCCGCGGACACTACGGTCAAAATTGCATCGCTATTACTAGCAACGAAGCTACAATGCACACAATGGCTTACCAGACCCGGCCCACTTTCTATCTTCAGATCAAACTTACCATGGCGTTCGACCTCCTCGATAAGAATTAAAAATGTAGTAACGCACCGGCAATGTCGGCTCACTCCTCTAGGTCTTCGATGGACTTCATTTCGGACTATAGCGGTATGCTATGCGCCAGAGAAGCCAATCTCTCGCCTCCATCGCAATCGACGAACCTCGCCGCGGGCGGCCGTCTATACTGCTGTTTTCTTCAGCGAGCGGCCGACGATGAATCATCCTCCCAAAATTACCGTGTAATCTGCATGCAACCGTTCTATCGCATCACAAAGCTCCAAGTGGTGTCTGACGGTAAGTCTTCATCCGCGTCGCATCGGATCCTTGACGGTGATTTCTGCCTTGTATGCGCGTCTTCCGGGCTGTGCAAACCTTGTACGGCTGGAAGAACCATATCATATCCGCTCTCGGGGAATGGAGATGAAATTGCAGTCTTCGTGCAGGGTAATGTGTCTTTCCGAACAAAAGCAGGGGTTGAAACGTATGCCATATCAGACCCTGCAGTCGCATCGCTTTCGTACGTCTGCATCTGTCAAACACGGCGGTCATCAAGAGTGCAACCTGTATTGACATCGTGAAAATGACCGGGACAAACTTTTTCCGACTTCAATCAGTTACATCGGCCGTGAGAGCGGGACCATCTTCTGAGCATCCTCAGGACCTCAATTCTTCCGTCTGGGACTGCACTGAAGGGTGTTGGCTTGATATACATTTCTCCCCGAGGGTGAGTTCCACCCGAGTAGGAGGCATTCATTCTAATTAGGCAATCCGTCTGCTCTGAAAGGTAGCAGCTGATACGATGCAGTACGCGAGGTAACAGTGTAATACCCTCTGCAATTCAATCTTTAGAACTCAATCGGAGTGACGGATTTCTTGGCTGCTATGAACGTAACGACGAATTGACCTGATAGGATCAACAGTCAGCCTCCGTAGCGACCGAAGAATGCGATCTTCGAAAGGAGTGCTTAGAGCTCCCGGGATTGAAACGCATTTTCAAGAAGTCTCCCTGCTACCATACTTCGTGCGTCATCTCCATTCATCATGGGTATAAATACACACTCGTCCTCCTAGGATCTCTTTGTTGGGTACGCATTTTCTATGAACAATTCTCAGTGCTGTGCAGTGCTCTGTAAGCATCTATCGAAATGTCTCATTTGCAGATGTTTGCCATGCAGTCACTGGATGGTTATGTCTCAAGAACGTGAGCAATTTCACTGCCTTCATTTCGGTCTTTGCGAGTTCGTCGTCAAACCTTCGCATACTTCTTCATATCGCTCGTCTTTCGTTGGAGAGCCATCTCCTTGTTCGCATTAGTTTTGCTGTCAAACCCTAATATCGACCAATGATCAGAAAGATTCTATGATCAGTCCGTCACCTGGTTCCTGGCCTGGCTCTCCATACTGTCGAACTCAATACATAGTCCGGGAATCGCGTAGCTTATGCAAATATGTCAGTTCATGCGTGCTGCTGCCCTCATCTGGCAAGTTGCTCACCATTGTTCAATGTCAATCAAGCCCAGATGTGACGAATTGGACCGTGCAATATATTGCGTTGATCCTGCGCGGAAGGCATTGCATAGCTTCGGGCGGTATGTAGTATATTGAACATGACGGTGCTTGCATCATGATTCTGATGCTTCAACAACCCTTAGCTGTTACAGCGTAACGCTCTGTCACACGTTCGAACCTTGTATGGCCAGCGGGCCCTGAAGTACGGATGGTATTTGATGAGGCGCCGAGGACAGGCCATGAGATGGTGATCATTTCTTCATCCAACGCGTCCTTTGTTTGGCACGAGACGGATATCAATGCCTTCAAGTTCAACCCCTCCCCCCCAACACACATATTTGTGCATAGCTTTTAATAGCCATGCGATCTATGACACCATGTGTAAGCCATCTCTGGGATGCGTCTCCTACTAATAGGGTCGTGAAAACAGATCCCTGGAAATGCTTCAACCCTCGACGGTGCATTCTGACACATCTGATCCTTTGACGTCAAATTACAAATAGGTGAGTTCGTGCTAGCGGATATCCTGTACGATGCGAGGCTGTTGCATCTCAAAAAGATTTGTGCGGGCGTCGCATCTGATAGTTCATCAATGTCATCGTTTGTGCTATAAGTTCGGGAAGTAATGCCATTCTACTAGCTTGTTATCCCTTCCACCTACATTGAACCTCATGTTTGCACAATTTGAGTATTAGTACGTCAGCAGTCATCATCGCGTTGTATATGCTAACGGCTCTCTAGCCTTCTTCCGCAGGTCAGTTCTATTTTGTGGGTGCTGGACAATCCGGAACTTGGGTCAATCCACCTTGACAACAGCTGATCGGAATCCTCTTCAATGTGGGACTACAGTCTGCATTGACGGTGCAAACTTGTAAGTCATCATCGACGTCCACTTGCATGTTTTATTTGATGAGTCGATTGAGATGTATATCATCTCTGCTTTCCTGATGATCCATTAATTCAAAAGTGCCTGGGTCAGCCCCGTCACTTACGCAGACATGCATCCCATCTGACATGATTGCTATCAGTTTATCTCGTATGTATTTACGAGTGGGTCCAGACTGGATTGGTGGTTGTGTACGTTTTTGCGGAAGTATCGGACAGCGTTGCGGGCTATCTCTTGGGCATTAACGATGTATGGGTCATCGTTTACATCATGTGTGCTCTCCAATCAGCCGCGGTGCAAACCTATTTTGCTCGCCGCGTCTATATCCTTTCGCAATCGCGCATAATCACAGGATTTGTCATTGTGGTACGTACGCTGGAAGTTCCCAATCAGTGCCTGATATTGATGTCTTTAAATCATATACTCTGTTCCTTGCGGGCTACTTAGGTGGCATTAGCACAGATGTGCTGCGGGATAATCGCCGCCGACAGCGCGCTCAAGGTAAGCTCGCGATATGTCAAAGTTGCTCATCACTTCATAGCTAATGCTTGAAGAGGTTTTGAATAATTACTTCGGCAACGACATACCAGACTGGAATGGTACAACTATTGTGAGCGATACAGGCTATCTGTAAACCCTATGCTAATATCTGCGCTAGTCTTGGCTTGTTGGAAGCACCTTAGCCGACGTGACAATTGCCCTAACGCTCGTCATTTTGGTCAGTTCTACTGTGTTCAAATTTGCACATTCCTCACAGCTGCAGAACAGTTCCATAAAATGAAGAATGGGCTGAAGCAGACTGATATTCTCATGAAGCGTCTAGCTCGTGTGGTCATTGAAACGGGCACACTGACGGGTATGTTTCTGAGAAACTCGCAGTGTTACTCCGTGAAAAACTAAAAGTCGCCACTAGCCACCACCGCCATTGTCATTCTCGTTCTTTTCATCAAAGAACCTGTAGGTGTAGTATACGTTATCATCGGCCATCCGCTGATGATCATAGTCGTACAGTTGTGGGCAATATGTCCGTAAGTCCGACGTGCACTTCTGCAAGCCGGCCTCACTGATAAGCTTTCAGAATGCTCTTTTTCTCAAAACTGTATCACCAATTTCTCAATTAGCAACGTCAGCATGCTAAGAAACTCTGTATAGGTACGCCAATTCGGCATTGTTCACCCTGAACAACCGTGCCATCATCAACTCTGCGCAAGGCGAAGACGGAAGAAACGCCATCGTGCTCATCCCGACTGTCCCCCACTTGCAGAATAACAATCGTCCACTGGAAATTGTGGCAGATGACCAGTACAGCCCGACTGTCATCTCTATCGTTCTGGAAGAAGACGTCTCCACCAGCGCGGTCAAGTATGAGGAAAGTGTAAGTTCATTGATGAACCTTCTTGAGGTGGAGTCATGTAGATAATATGTTCCTCCACCTCGTAGGTATGATTCGCCGCGTAGTAGGAAGGCCGACTGCAATCGATGACACGACACAGCGCTATAGACCCACAGTGGGGGTGGAAACAGTGTCGTGATCTCCCCTGGACAGATTCGATGATTCCTTTCGACCTCCGCAGGCTCCGTATATCCTTGTCTGACGAGTACTGCCGCATGCTTCTTGTAATTTATTTGTCTGTTTGTGAGATGTGCATTGATGTGCCAGGTCCGGGCATGCCGATAAGCTCTAGTTTTAGTGCATAAGTGCGCCGCTTCCTCCAGGATGATTGAATTTAGTACCTCACGATGGCGAACGAGTCGTTTGCATGAACGAGTTTTCGAGGTATTTCCTGAATGACAGGCGCTTATGCGTTGATTGACTGCAAGCGTTCGGGACTTCGCTACCGCAACCGTTAGCACTACACCGGGAAGCGGCACCTTTTCTACCACTTATTCATTCGCTGTTTAATGCATCGGCTCGCACAAAATGTAAGGAACCTTGGTCATTGGGCCGCACACGACGATATGCTGGGACATAGTGTAAACATTTGAAAGGGTGGAAAAGAGAGCACGACTCAAACGTTTCAAAGAGGACGACGTTGGACCTGTCGTCCATTGCATCAATTTACTCACGCGCATTCAAGTCCAGGCCTCTGAGAAGGCAAACCACAGGGCGTCGCAACTCGTGAGCATTGATCATTAACAGATGTGCTTTTGTACGCCCAAATGACTCAATTGCTCGCATCGAACTGCACCGGGACGAGTAAATTCTCCCTGATCCTCGCAAAGTCTTCCTCCCTCAAGCTCGTATGCGTCTTCAAGTATCCCTCCACGCCGCCAAAGCGCTCGTGAATGTACTTCATGATATTCTGTATCGACTGCGGCCTACACATTGTCAGCAACGCACACACATGCCCTCGAGGTATGAGGAACGCACTTGGCGGTGCTCATGTTGACGGTGCCTGCCCAGTTGTCGCGATATACGTGGTCCTTCTGGAAGCGCGCAGCCAGAAGGGGAAGCGCAGGCCGCAGGCCATACGTCGTCAGCGTGTAGTCCTTCGTGATGTCGTCGTCACTGGCGCCGAGGAGCTGTCACTGTGTCAGCTCGCAAGTGTAGATGTATGCGTGTGACGATAGCACCATCAGGATCACCGCGGCGAAGACGCCTGTCCTGTCCTTGCCGGCTGGGGTAACTCGTCAGTGTGCTGGCGTGGGAAGTACATTCGCAACGAACATACCGGTACAGTGCAGCAAGCAGGGCACGTCGGGCGCATCACGAAGGTGCGTGAGGATGACCTCGAACGCAGGCCCTCCGGAGAGGAGGATCTGAATATACAACTTCAAGAAAGCCTGGGAGGACGACCGATATGAGGCATGGTTGGACGAGTTTTGCGATCGTGCTCACTTCAGATTCGCTCGTTGCAAAGGTCTTCAGTCTACACGCAGTCGATATGCTCCACTTCAGCCACCTCAGAACACCACAGTAGGCGGCAGAGGTTGCACACACCTCTCCGCAATCCCCACCGGATCAAACGCGTCATCCAAAATAGGCACTCTCACGAACTCGACACCCTCGATCGCCGCATTCGGAGTATTGTACTTGCTGATCTCGACGTCCGCGCGGAGATCGAACACCTTCCTGACCCCGAGCACACGGAGCGAGTCGACCCCACGGGACGTAATGCGCGACGGCTCGCCAGAGCGGAAGAGCACGGCGGGTTTGACGATGCGCGAGGCGGCCAGATAGCGCGCGCCGAAGTCGCGGATGTTAATGACGCCCTCGACGAGCACGAAGGGCGGGGAGTTAAGTGTCGTGTTGACGAGGGTTTCATCGATGGCTGGCCAGGTGATATCCGGCGAGAATGAGGACGAGTCCATCTGTAGAGAGGGTAGGTCGGGGAAGAGAGGGCGATATAGTCGTAGCACGCACTGTTTATAATGCACACGCACATTTCGAGGCTCGGCGATAGGCTGGTTCAAATGGGCAGATTTCAAGCAATATTGCTTGGTGAGGAACGTGCGAGCGCCATAGCGATCGTATGGCTGTGCTGCACCGATTCGAGTCACTGTCTGCGCAGTTAGCGTTCACACAGTCACCGCAGACATAAAGCAATTTGCACATGTAGCAAATGCTTAGCAAATGTCGACAGATTTTTTGCCTTTGTGATCTCAATTTGCTACAGTTCCTTCCCACATTCCATATTAAGTATTTGCATAATAATATGTTAGAGGCAGAAATTTAAAATCATATATTTTTAGAAATGACACCATTTTCAAACTCACCAAATGCATTTAGAATTTGAGCACTGTTGAATGTAATCATACCTTTCAAATTTCAAACTATGACATGTATAAAATATCCAGTAGCAGATGAAGGTGTAATTA